>NC_043004.1:77119365-77171865 GCF_006345805.1 Octopus sinensis | reverse complement strand
ATATGGAGATAATGATGCAAATAAACAGATAAAAACTCCTTGGGTTTGATGTACAGAATAGACATACATGTGTACATGTAAATAAAGAAAAGGCAAAGCCTGAAAAGTTTTCAAATGATTAACGTTCAAATATAAATATATTTATAGTTATATATTTACATTCAAATATAAACATGTTTATATATATTTATGTATTTATATATTACTCAGATTACATAGACTCAAAGAAATAAATGGGAGAAGATATGGTGTTAGAAGTCCGATAGCTGTTTCTCGGGGCTCGGAGTCACTTCATAATGTTGGCTGATGTAATTCACCAAACATTTGCAACCAGTAATGGAAGCAAACAAACATTGTAAAAATCGAACCTCCTTCTTCAGAGTGGAGAGACAGAGAAATTTAAAGGTACAGTGAGTGTAGTGGAAGGCAAGCCAGTAGTATCGGCGGGAGAAGGTAGGTGTTTCAATAAATGTGTGGAGAGTGTTGGAAAAATGAAAGGAAGAAGAGATGAGAGAGTCACCCCCAGAAACAGCTGTCGGACTCGTAACACCATATCTTCTCTCCTCTAATTCTTTGAGTCTGCGTGATCTGAGTAAGTTTGCTTTATTGGTAAATGAATATGTATATATTTATACTTGAATGTTAATCATCAAGAAATTTGTCAATCTTTGCCTTTTCTTTATTCACCTGTACACATGTATATATGTTCTATACAAGAAACCCAAGGAGTTTTATCTGTTGCTTTAAATCATTCTGTCTGTCTGTTTGTCAGTTTGTCTGTCTCTCTCTCACACATACACACACATCTATTCATACATGCATATATGTGCGCGCGTATATATTATATATATATATATATATATATATATAATTTTAAAATAGGATAAGATCTTAAAAAGAATTTGTCAACTAGTTAGCGGGAAAAACCTCACAAGAGAAAAAGATCCACCAATTTTTTCACTTAAATATATTTATTTATATTATATAGAGGGCATTATTACACATAAATGCCACACGTTAGGAGGGGCTCAAAGTCAAAACTACTAAAATAAATAAACACATCGTACCGAATGTAATTCTCGAAGAAAGACATTTAAAAATAAAATTCAGCTGCATATCACCTGTGATTTCGTAATCGGTGCAGTGTTTTGCACTCTTTACTCGTCAGTGCAAGCATAATTCAAGATTTATAATGAATGAACAAAATCAACATACCAGACGAATAACCATCGTATCCACCGTAGTATTTAGAGTTGTTTACCCCTTATACATCTATGTAAATGGCAGGCTTTTTCGAATTGCATTTCGGTAACAACGTACTTATTCGGAATAAAAATTCAGTATTGAATATACTCCGGTTAAATTTATAATTTAAAAATAGGATAATCTCTTCAAAAGAATTTATCAAGTAGTTAGCGTGAAAAACCTCACAAGAGAAAAAATCCACCAATTCTGTTTTTAAATGTCTTGCATCGAGAATTACATTCGGTACGATATGTTTATTTATTTTAGTAGCTTTGACTTTGAGTCCCTCCTAGCGTGTGGCATTTATGTGTAATAGTGCCCTCTATATAATATAAATAAATATATATATATTTAAGTGAAAAAATTCTTTCAGTTTCTGTCTACCAAACCCAATTACAAGGCTTTGGTCGGCCCGAGGCTATAGTAAGAACGTGTACAAATTGACTTAAATTTCAGTACTTTTTTATTGTGTAAATTAATTAATACAACGATTTTCATTTTCGTTCAGACGTTGTGATTGGAGCGCCATTTGAAGACGATAATATTGGTTGTATTTATATTTATAATGGAGGAAAAGAAGGACTTGCCAATGATACAGTGCAAAGAATTTGCGGAGGAACTTTTAAAACTCTCTTAGGCTTTGGTTGGAGTATTTCAAAGTCGGTTGATGTAGACAAAAATGGTTATAACGGTCAGTAAATTTTCATTGTCTTATTTTTTGAAAAACATTGTTCTCATAAATGCACAGATTACAAAATAAATTAGCAGATGGAATATTGAAGCTTTGCACTTTAATTAAACCATTTCCATTATCCCTTTTCAGTTATACTCAAAAGTTTCACAATATTAATTGTCTGTAAGAATATATCTTTGGTTTACTGTAATATAAAACAATAAGCAAAAAAGAAAAAAAACCTGTCAGATAATTCAATCAAAGATGTTATATCAGCCTCTCTGTTTGTCTATGTCTTTCTGAGTATCTCCTCACTTTTTCCTTCTCTCTCAATTTGAATTTAAAAGTAATTTCAGAGTATGAAATACTATGCAATTAGTTTATCTTGATATTCCCACTGATCTTATGCTATTAAGTTTATAAACGTTTGAGCAATAACCTCCCATATTTCTTTCAGCTATAATGTATCTAGGACTACATTATGCAATTTGAAACGTAAGATATACCTTTATATCTCCATGGGGAGATAGACCTTTATATCTCCATGGGTAGATGAAGATAGAGTGGATCTAACAGCTTTCTTGTTTTCTAAACACTTCATCAAGCTTATTCACTCTCATGTTCCTGGGCATATGGGTAGCTGATAGCCATTTATTGTGTTTAGTGCACTATAAATAATGAATTATTGCTTGATGTTGGCACAGGCATTGTTATGTCAATTAGACTGAATACTTAGCTGAGTCCTGGTTTGTATGCACTATAAATAGCTATAATTTACTTATTTCCTCGTGGAAAGACATAGGTAGTGTTTCTATGATAAATATCGAAGAAACTAGAAACTAATTTGATCGATCTGAGGAATAACCAGTTCCATAACTTTACACAGCGTATTTTACTGTTTTACTTTTACCTTGAGTGTTTCTTAAAAGATATGCTTTATATTTTACAATATTATATTATTTGACCTATCTTATCAACACATGAATTTTTATGCAAATTAGACTGACCACTTTAGAGTAAACCTAATTAATACATTACTCATGCAGCGGCGATTCAAGAACAATTTGGTTGCTAATTCTTGCACGTCGAGCTACTCTTGAGAGTACGAAATAATAGATATTTTCCATTTGTAGGATATCATTTTTCGAGATAAATATTATTAAATTTAAAATTAGAAAACATACTTTGAGTGACTGCAGATATTTAAACGTTTACAAATCTATTCTGGTTTCTTTTACAGATTTTGCTGTCAGTGCATTGATTTCCAACAAAGTTGCCATTTTGAGAGGTCGTCCTATCATAGAAGTTTCGGTTAATATGGATCTAAACAATGCAAACTTGTCCGAATCAAATATAATTAATATTACTCTTATTTTCTTATATAATACTAAACATTCATCTTCAAACGATTTGGGTAAGGAAAAACAAGAGAAACATCACTTATTATCCATTTATCATTTTCCTGAGAAACGTCATTATAGCAAAAACAATTTAAAAGCGTAGGGATTGAAACAATTATGCGTTGACCTGTTATGCTGAGTATGTGCATTCTCTCACCAGCGTTGTGCGGCAAGCATGTCCAAAACGTTCTCTTCTGGCTCAGTTCAACAAACTCTAAATTGGTCGAAAGTACAAATGTATACTTTAGAAAGTACAATTGTACTTAATGTATACTTTAGAATTATTCTGTATTTATTACATAAAATTGCATTCGATATGATTGGATGCGTGCCAAAGCTAGAAGGCATTTTGTTCATTCAGCTCCTCAAGGCTATAAGCAATCCGGTTTCGACCCTGTGAGTAAAATATCAGAATTTCATATCCTGATTTGCGATGTTGGGCGATTGAATTCAAAATTTATTTCGATTATTTGCGGTACTGATCTGAAATCTTCCCACAAACCTGGTCGAAATGCAAACTAGTCTAGCTCTCCTTTTAATCACTATATGAACACATATGTTAAGCCGAGTTCCAATGATTCAATATAAATATATATATATATATATATATATATATATATATATATATATATAGGAAGGACTATTATTGAACTAAAAAAAACATAAAGACTCTACAATGTATCGGTATAATTATTTTTTAATTTTTGTATATGTTTATTATTATTTTTTGAAAAAAACATTTAAATTTCTTTTTTCCCCTTCCTCAATTTAAAAAAAAATTATTTTCCCTTTTCAAATCTTGAAAATTTGCTTTGCGATGAAAACCGGTTTGAGTTATTATTTTTTTCATTTTCCATAGACCCATTTTTATTAAAATTTACCTTCAATTTAGCATCCTGCCTTTTTATAATTTTTCCTCTATCATTTCTCCACGTGTGGTCAATACAACTCCACCATTCATTGATTTATATATATATATCGCGTAGTATCATAGAAAAATCGTTCGTGATTAAAACAAGTGTAACTTAGATTTGTTCTGTTTTAAATTTTATTTATCCTTTCTTCTTCAGTCCTGGGCTATAAACTGGAAGTTGATACAGCCACAGTTCGTTCGAATAAACGTTTACGCCTGAGTGACAGTGTTGGCTCAGATACAGAAATAGAAGAAAAAATCACATTAAAAAGAAATGAAAGTGTTTCCAAAACATTCACTGCAGTTTTGAAAGTAAGGACTATATGTACATTATATTATATTGAATCTTTGGCAGTTAGAGTTGGCTGAGTGGGTATTAACAACCATCCATCGGGTTAGAGAACGGTCTCTAGTTGTGACCACTGTCAACAGCACATTCCATTTAACCGTTGACACTATCGACATTACAGTTCATATAGCTGTAAACAGCTACTGATGGATTATGTCAAAGTGATTTCCTGCAGATATTTTAATACAAAACATTCAGTCAATTCCATACTATTTGAATGGGATATATAAGACTTTCTGTCTCTGACATCTCAGAACATTGCTATCAAAGTATTCCCTTAGTATATTGTGTGTTCTGATTTATGTGTCTATTCGCATCTATTCTTCTGTCATTGGCACATCAAAGATATACAGTTCTATCTGTTGTTTCCTGTAATTTCAAACTTATGAGCATGCGCGAACTTGCAAGCAGAAAATCTAAGAGGTAATAAAATCTGTGTTGACTGAAGTATATCGTAGTTTCAATTCGCCTGGAGTTTTCTCTTATTCTACACCACATAACATTTTCTTCAATTATGTTTTTAAATAGATATATAAGGAATAATTTTTGAAACGCCATTTGTCATTTCAAAATCCATTAATATCAATTACAAGCTTTGATGCTGCTACCATTTTGTACCTAAAATGCACTGGAGTTGATTGAATTAAGAACTCAACCCTCTTGATATGTCTTGAACAGGAATATGTTCCATTATACAAACATTTCTGTGTCACATAACAGGAAAATGAAAGATATTGATAGCTTAGTCGGTTCTGGTAAAATTAATTTACAAAGGCAAGGTCCATATTATAGACTCATTTAATGACTGATTTTCTATGTAGGCTCTGATATGTCATTAGAATAAAGTTATATAGAAATCTTTATCTTATAACAATAATGGTACTGTGTGTACAATAGATTATTATTCACCTTTACTGGATAAAATGTATAATATCCTCAAGGACAAGCGAGATTGCAACACAAGTTCGTTTCTAGGTCGTAGGTATTTCACTTAGGCCACAAATACCTGAATATCTCAGAAATACTTGAGTATCTCTCACTCCTTGATGTTAACCGAGTTGATCATCCGTTGAGGTTGTGCCAAGTCGAGCAATCGTATTTTAAATATTTCTCTTTCACAATGTATTCATACAACTCTTCATACTTTGTGACAATAACTATTTTAAATTAATGTATTACTAACTTCGATGTTTTTCAATCATCACTTTCAGTCAAACATTGCTGACTTCTTAACGCCTCTCAAGTTCAATTTATCCTACTGCATCCATTCGCATAAGAATTTGCGGACAAACTTCGACCAATTTTCAATCGAAAAAAAGATGTCTTGAAAGTAGTAAGTATAATTAGGATTTTGCGGTGTTGCGGGTTGATAAATACTTAATGCAAAATGTAATCCATTCTTAATTACAGCTGTTCATATTCTGGATTGATATCCTACCCTAATGTCATCATATTAATCTCATATTTATCTGATGTAAGAATTCAATCTAAACTTCAAAAGCTCTATATTTTAAAAGTCAGTTCTAAGTAATTTTATTTTAATGTACATAATTCCTTTAAGATGGTGAGCTAGCAGAATCGTGAGAACAGCGGGAGAAATGCTTAGCAGAATTTCGCATGTTCTTTATGTTCTAAGTTCAAATTTCGCGGAGGTAGACTTTGTCTTTCATCTTTTCGAGGTCGATAAAGTAAGTACCATTTGAGTACTGGGGTCGATTTAATAGACTTACCCGCTGCCCCAAAATTGCTAGACTGTGCCGAAATTTGAAATCAGTATATATAATTCCTTTAAGGTGGCGAGCTAGCAGAATCGTTACCGCACCGGAAAAGTGTTTTGCGGTATTTCTTCCGACTTTATGTTCTGAGTTCAAATGCTGTCGGGGGTCGACTTTCATTCTTTCAAAATCGATAAAATAAATACTAGCTGAGCACTCACTCGTTCCCTCTCCCATAATTGCTTGCCTTGTGCCAAAATTTGAAACCGATATATATATGATTTCTTTCTGTGATAAAAATATTGGTTCATAATCTGGACTTAAATATATGAATAATATTTATATAAAATTTCATGCTTAAAAAAGCCTCCCGTCGTATATTCCAGCAAGTGTGATCTTTGCAATCTTCTCTAATTCATTGTTTTTTCTTTTATATCAAGAAAACTTAGGAAAGGGGTTCTTTGACAACTTTTTTCGTTCGTAATGTTTTGAAATAAATTTTTTGAAAGTAATTTTTTGAAACTAAATTGATATCGATTTCTCACTCAAGCCACATGCATGAACTCACAGACATTTTCGAACGGAGAAAACTTGATATATTTTGTAGCATAAGTGAAATGACAGTAATTAAAAATGAATTTATTTTGCTAATGATCAATCGTTAATTAATAGCAAATAGCAATCAATAAAATAGATATAAACTTTCAGTGTGCGAAGTTCGGTATTTGGTTCTGATTTACGGTTGTCGCCTTCTCATTTTGATATGAACGAAATAAGCTTACTTCCTCTTCTCGTATCTCTACAAGAAAAAAAACAAAAACTTTTTTCTAAACTGGGCATCACTCACAAGATTGCTGGGGAAGACCAATAAAAAAAAACAAACTGATATTCATGCCTTTAAGAAAGTGTTGGAAAATCGCTTCAGAGAGTTGATTGTATTTGTACATAGATAAATGATCAGTTCATGTTGGGAAGGATGTTGTTGATTAAGTCAGCAATAGTCTTTGAGTGGAATAAACGTTATTTCAAATCAGAATACAAAGACAGATGTTTGTTCAATATTCCTTGTTTTCAACCTGACAGAACCAGTGGAACAACGGCTAAAATATCTTGTAGCGTTAATTACGTCCTTTTATCTTCAGAATTTAAATACAACTGTAGTCAATTTTTGTCTCATATCTTTCTGCTATCGATAAAATAGAGTATTAAAAATCATATATATATATATATATATATATATATATATATAGATCGCCATGTTGATTCGTTAGCTACTGCACGCATTTTTTTTCTCTCTTTCTTTCTGTGTTTTTCTCTCTCTCTGTATCTTTCTGTTGAAGAGCGTAGGCTCGAAACGTTAAAGACTTGTTTTATTTATATTTCCTGAGCGCCATACTAATACAATTGTTCGTTTGTTTTCCACCTGCCTTCGTCTTTTGTTTATTTTCATAAAGCTTCCCGTTATATATATATATATATATTAGAAGGTTTGGAGATGATGTACAGGCATTTTATATTAGAAAAAATGAGGTACTCAGAAATTCGGATGGTTTTATATTTACAGATATTTATTTGTATATTACATGTTTTTATACATCATATAACTTATATCATATATCATATAATAGCGCTTTCGTCCATTCTGGTGGATTTTTCAAATTGAACTAAGTTCCTGTGGAAACATTTTGACCATGTTTTATATACACACACACACACACACACACACACACACACACACACACACACACACACACACACACACACACACATATATATATATATATATATATATATATATATATATATTACTGACTTGCTTAAATTTCTTTTACTTCAGCTTAGGTTCGAGAAGCAATGTTTATCTGATGATGAATGCAAAGCTGATCTCGTGTTATTCATGCGGAACATGGGCAGAGTATTTGTAAACGAAACGAAAAAGATCACTTTAGAAGTCACCATTTCAAACCACCAAGACGACGCCTTTAGCACAACAGCTATGTTTAAATTTGGTGACAAAATCAGTTATTATGGTATGAAGAACATTAGAAATGGCGGTGTGAGTTGCCTGGAACAAAGAGAACGAGTAGAATGCGATATCGCTAACCCTTTGAGTAAAGACGAAAAAGTGGAATTCTTGCTGGAGTTCAAAGTTTCAATAATTGTTTTAGAAGAAATAGACCAACCTATTGTTGTGGAAGGAGAAGTAATGACACAATCTGAAGAAAAACATCCCAAAGACAACATCAGACAGCTGAAGATTCCTCTGGAATTACAAGCTGTACCAGAATTAAATGTGTATGTATTGTTTTTATGTCTAAAACGATTTTATATATTTTATTCACTTGCAATTGTAGATTTAGTAAATTCTAAGTAGACTTTATTGCATATATTTCTACTTGTTTCCATTCTAATGATGTTTTATGTATAAAAAGCAAATGACAGAGTAGGTAATATATTAGACCACATACTCCTGGATTATGAGTTGAAATCTGCTCCAATTTTGTTGCGTATCGTGGTACTACTTTTTGTTCTACATTCGGATCTCTGCTAGTTTATGTCAAGTAACCTTGGCAGTATGTGTGCTCTATTAAAAGGAGCTAGGCAGGTAACTGAAGCTATCCTTTTAGTCATATCCCTGCAGATACCCCACTCAACGAAAGTCCAATATCGTACATTTTCCAAGTGGTACAATGATAGTTTACAATATGTGGCGAAACCCATCCACCCACAAAATGGGTAGAGCTTACCCAGTAACCGAACATCTACAAGATATTTAACCGAACTGCAAAAAACGACTTCGACAGTGTATAGCCATCCAGCGAGTCCACCTTTCAAAACTAAAGTCAATGCCTTTCGAACCTTGCCAAAAGGATTTCCACCAGCTTTGCTGTTCTGGTCTCACATCTAGAGCAGTATTGTTGCTGTACAGACATCCTAGACTGCATTTGAAAAACTGTCACCCTACAAATCGGCATGAAGTCATTCATTATCACACTCCACTGTCTTGCCCACAGTCGCACTGTCTCCCATCTCTAACTTCTCTGCTGCTACTGTAACGGCCTCTGTACCTCGGTGCTGGATGGACACATGTCAACTACATTTACGTATTCCCGTCCTTCACACCTCTCCTCTTCTCACTAACCTGCAGGTTCAGCACCAATCCCTATACTAAATCCTTCTGTCCTAGAAAATCAGTTTTCTAAATTTCTCATCTTTCCTGTAAATGTTAGAAATGTTCAAGAGAAAAATTAACGACATCAATTTCATCGGTCTAGGAAAGTCTGCGAAGGACACGGACGCTGATCCTTCTTCTAGGCCCAGCAGCAAAACACTCACGCATACAAGCACACACACACACACACACACTCACACAAACACACACAAATACACACACACACTCACACACGCTCACACACACACACACACACAGACACACACACACACACACACACACACACACACATTTTTCAACCTGGCGATCGAATGGCTCACATCAGTCAATGTTGTTGACTGTGTTCTAGTCGAAGCTACGGATTTAATTAAGTTTGTCCAGAGTGGCCTCTCTTCGGTATTTCCCATTGATAGCGGCTAATGAACTAGAAACGCGTCTGGAAATTCTACAGAGGACAGCTCTGGATAAATATGGTGTTTTTACACCATCTTACTATTTGAAAGTTTTCTTCACGGTAACTGCACTGAATTTGCCTTTAGAAGTTGAAATATGTCACAAACATATTTTAACTAACCTAAAGCTAGCATATACATTCTTTAATTCTTTAATTCTTTTATTCTTTTACTTGTGTCAGTCATTTGACTGCAGCCATAATGGAGCACCGCCTCGAAGGGTTTTAGTCGAACAAATCGACCCCATGTCTTATTTTTTAAGCCTAGTAGTTTTGCTATCGGTCTCTTTGCCGAACCGCTAAGTTACGGGGACGTAAACACACCAACACTGGTTGTGAATTGATGATGGGGAACAAATACAAGCACAAAGACACACACGATGGGCTTCTTTCAGCTTCTATCTACCAAATCCACTCACAAGGCTTTGGTCGGCCCGAAACTAGCGAAATTGAACCCGGAACCATGTAGCTGAGAAGCAAGTTTTTTATCCCGGCAAAGGTATACTCATACAATGTCAAAAATCAAAGTTTGACATTTTTTAGGACGAGAAAAACGCTGCGTAATTAAAACTTTTGACTTTTTAAAAGAATTCATTATAATCTAATCGGCTTTTAAAATTTATGAAATCGTGGAAAATACATTTGGTGGGAAGAATATTTTGTGAGTTTTCTTTTACTCGCTTCAGTTATTGGACAGCAGCCACGCTGGAGTGCCGCCTTGAAAGGTTTCGTCGAATAAACTGACCACGTTACTTATTAAAAAAAAAAATCTGGTAGTTATTGTATCTTTTAGCGGATTGCTCAGTTTTGGAGACGGAAACAAACTAACACCGGTTATACACACACGCACATATATGCGCGCGTACACACACAGACCGGTACACATGCGCGTGCGCACGTGTATACGATGGCCTAGCAGAATTTCCGCCAACAAAATTCAGGAGACACTTGCCCAAGTTGTAACGCCGTGGAACGGAAACTAAGATCACGTGGCTGAAAAGCGAACTTCTTAATTACTTAGCCGTGCCTGCACCTATTATTATTAACATTCATTGATTTGGATTTTTTTTTTGTGTAAATACTTTACAAATATACTTTATGGCGGCGAGCTGGCAGAAACGTTAGCACGCCGGGCGAAATGCCTAGCAGTATTTCGTCTGCTGCTACGTTCTGAGTTAAAATTCCGCCGAGGTCGATTTTGCCTTCCATCCTTTCGGGGTCGATTAAATAAGTATCAGTTACGCACTGGGGTCGATATAATCGACTTAATCCGTTTTTGTCTGTCCTTGTTTGTTCCCTCTGTGTTTAGCCCCTTGTGGGTAGTAAAGAAATAGGTATTCTTCGAATATAATTTAACGTTTATGAAATTATTTTTGACAAATTTGCTGTTCCATAATGCAAATGATATTTTGATTTGCTGTAAATTGCACACATGAACCCAATAGTGTCAACCATTGGACCGAAATTGTGTTAGCTATAGAAAAACAATATTTCCTACGTTTCTTTACAATTTTAATTTTTATAATTTCTTTTTTATTTGTTGCTGAAACAATATTAGTTTTGATATCATTCATTTGTGAAACTGAAATGAACATGCTGCACTTCAGGTTCACCGTGTGTGTGTGTGTGTGTGTGTGTGTGTGTGTGGTGTGTGTGTGTGTGTGTGTGTGTGCGCGCGTGTGTGTGAGTGCGTGCGCGTATATATATATGACGGACGTCTGCTCAGTTTCCATCGTTAAAACTCTACTAAAAAGACTTTGGCTAACGCGGAACTTTAGCGGAAGGAATTTGTTCCTGTCGCTGTGGTTCGATACAAACTACCGAAACACCCGACTATGCCTGAGCTTACAAAAGAATGGCGATGGATTTAACATTTAACAAACTTGATTTATCAGCTTTATGCTGCGAAGCAAATAAGTATATTTATAATGGCAATAATAAATAATTTCTTAATAATTTCTCCCAGATGTGTATCATCAATAAGAAAAAATCTCGTTCAGAATTTAAACATTTTACTATTTAATAGCGACCTATTACTTGCTGTAACGTTTCATAAAAGTATTCTTTGCCTCATGAACAGGAAAACAGCGTCTACGCCAGTGAAATATAACAAGGAAGATCAATTATCTATCAATAACTCTGATTCATTTGTAATGGCCACTGACTTCATAATCCATAATTTGGGACCGAGTTATCTCCCAGAAACGACTGCCATGTTTAGTATTCCAATGACTGTTCCTGATGGCAACATGCTTTTTGCCTCTACAGATATACATGTGAGTATATATACGTTATTACCTCGCGAATTACGTGGAGTTATTATGTTATAAGGCACCATACTACACACACGCGCGTGCGCACACACACACGTTAATCAAGTGAAAAATCTCCTCCCGAATTAACGTGTAGGTGATTAAGCATTCCACAGATACGCTAAGGTACTTCTCAAGCATTCTCACCTAGAGAATGGGTTTCTAAACAGCTTCAGTCTAACTGATCTACGCGATTTCACCCACAAGGTACGAATCGGCTCGAAGTAATAGTAAAGAACATTTGCCCAATATGATGGACAATGGTATCGATTCAAGACCCTTACGGTGGCAAAATATGTTCAAAACATTTCGGCCATACTGTGGTCACGCACACACACATACACACACACACACACACGTATATATACATACAATCATATATATAAACTTATACGTAAAACAGCACACACATATGTGTATATATATATATATATATATATATATATATATATATATATATTTTGACAAATTAAACTTAAATATTGAAGTGAATCGAACGGCTTTTGTGTGTTTCTTAAATGGCTTACAAACACCTTCTACGCTGCAATTGTTTTCGTTTCAGCACACGATCTCAGATCAAATCACTTGCTATGCGAGTACATCTCCGTAATATATATATATATATATATATATATATATATAGAGAGAGAGAGAGAGTGTGTGTGTGTGTATGCATATATACGAATGTGAGGGAACGTGGATTAGTGTTTAGGGCATTCGGCTCATGAGCGTCAGGTCGTGAGTTCAATTCCCGGCGATGGGTTGTGTCCTTGAGCAAGACACTTTATTTCACGTAACGCCAGTCCACTCAGCTGGCAAAAATGAGTCGTATCTGTATTTGAAAGGACTGGTCTTGTCACGCTCTGTGTCACACTGAATCTCCCTGAGAACTATGTTTGTTGAGTGCTCAGCACATGCACGTAAATTTCACGAGCAGGCTGTTCTGTCGATCGGATCAACTGGAACCTACATCGTCGTAACCGACGAAGTGTCAGTATATAGGAATGTTAAATGAAAGCAGTCTATTAATTTCGACAGATTTGTGTCACTCCAGAAGCTTTAATATCCGTGTAAAGGGGGAAATTAACTGAGCTGAATGTATTCTCCAGTTAATTGATCTCAGTTGAAAAATCATAGGTACGAATGAATCTTGTGAAATGGCTCATTCGTACCCGACTCAACCAAAAATGAAAGTCGCATGGTAGACGTTTCATACAAGTGAGTATATAATGTTATAATGTAATACTGCAGAGATGTTATAATATAATATTACAGAGGTGTACTTCAGTATATAGTACTATAATGTATGTTTACTTTTGAGTATATAATATAAAATTTACTGTTAACTTCCATGGGAATATAGTATGCTATAGCGTATATATATATATATATATATATATATATTGATACATTACGATTATATGTCATGATATATATGCGAATGTATCATGTTACAAATTATGTTTTGAAAAAGAAAAACAAGAAAGAAAAAAACTCGGGTCTGGCTGAAGTCGTGATTCATTGCTTGGTTGTTATTATCTTTGCTGCATTCAGTCTCTGGCAAAAACCATTTAACTTCCAATGCCTCATTCTCACTAATTATAAACTGGTACGATGGTTATCATAACATCATAAGCGATGGTTATCACAACATCATAAGCGGAAAGTGTAACCTCTCGAAAGAGCTGTTCTTCACTCCTGCTCCAGAGCGTCGGCTGCGGGGTCATTCCGAAAAGCTCTACCTGCGACGATTTCATCTCAATCGAAGGAGAGGAGCTTTCTCCGTCCGGGTTGCGGATCCGTGGAACAAGCTGCCAGACGAGATGGTAAAGATGCCGACGACCGCTTTGTTCAAAGCCTCCCTGGACCTCAAGTGGCCTGAACTCTTTACATGAACACCACCCTGTACTTAACTCCATGTCCCCCTACATGGCCTTGCTATTTGCTTTTGAGCCAAATTAACTAACTAACTAACTAACTAACTAACTAACTTATGTATATTAGATGTGAGGATATTTATCACGCATCTGATATAATTCATGAAAACTCTTGCTTGCTAATGAAACTTTCAAATGATTCGGTTTTTCTTTCACATTTCTACTTGAGCCAAAACAAAGAGCAGGAGATCAATCTAATCTGTGTTCCAATCAAGTAAGGATTCATGGCGAAGCTCCAAGGGCATGTTTTTGGAGAAAGTTAAATAATTTAATTATTTTAAGAGACGCAGGAGTGGCTATGTGGTAAGTAGCTTGCTAACCAACCACATGGTTCCGGGTTCAGTCCCACTGCGTCGCATCTTGGGCAAGTGTCTTCTGCTATAGCCTCGGCCCGACCAATGCCTTGTGAGTGGATTTGGTAGACGGAAACTGAAAGAAGCCTGTCGTATATATGTATATATATATGTATGTGTGTGTGTGTTTGTGTGTCTGTGTTTGTCCCCCTAGCATTGCTTGACAACCGATGCTGGTGTGTTTACGTCCCCGTCACTTAGCGGTTCGGCAAAAGAGACCGATAGAATAAGTATTGGGCTTACAAAGAATAAGTCCCGGGGTCGATTTGCTCGACTAAAGGCGGTGCTCCAGCATGGCCGCAGTCAAATGACTGAAACAAGTAAAGTAAAGAGTATGTCTTTTTAATGATTAAATAGTGATGTGTTGGGGAGGTTTGAATATTTTATGACTTGCAACAAAGTATGAGGGTTTCAGGGGTTTATAGGGAAACGATTCTGAAACCATTTGAACCACCCAAAATTTTATGAGGTGTTCTCTGAATGTTGGTTTATGACATATAGAAATGTTACATTATGTTAAAGCATATATCTGGAATTCCTCATTTTAGATTCAATCCTACAGTTTTGAAAGAATAAAATGCTCAGATATTTTTGTCAATTGTTAACCATCTATATGTTGGTAGTATTCAGTATTGTTGATGGTTGAAGTCGAGAGGTTGACACTTTGGCTCCTATGACCAAGAATGCTTAGTGTTTATGACCAAGACACTTAGCTTTCTGCGACCCAGTTCATATAGATTTGATGAGAAACAACAAACACTACTGATCACTGCTGGAAGGAGTGGTGTCACTATGAAATTAACGAGTGTTTGGCAAGATTGCAGAGCTGGGAATTGAAACCTTCCCGTGGGAACAAGTAGCTGAAGGACCAACGTCTAAACTCACATATTACGAATGATACAAGAGAGGGTCATGTGCGCTGTAAAATATTCATGAATAAACCGCAGGCGTGGCTGTGTGGTAAGAAGCTTGCTTTCCAACCACATGGTTCTGGGTCCAATCCCAGTGCGTGGCACCTTGAGTAACTATCTTCTACTATGGCCTCGGGTCGACCAAAGCTTTGTCATACATTTATATTTATTTATCTATGTGTGTTTGTCTTTGTATCTATGATTGTCCCCCATCCATCAATTACTTGACAACCGATGTTGGTGTGGTTTTGTCTCCGTAACTTAGCTGTTCGGCGAAACAGACCGACAGAATAAGTATCAGGCTTAAAAGATAAGTCCTGTAGTTGATTTGTTTGACCAAAAGGCGGTGCTCCAGCATGGCTGCAGTAAAATGACTGAAACAAGTAAAAGAATAAAAGAATAAACTGAAAAATATTGAACCAAAGAAATTATTTATTAAAAATCAAAGCAAAATATTATTTATATCATGTGCTTGACAGGTAACCAGAGGGAATATCAGCTTAGAGTGTGATATCAAATTAGAAGATAATGGAACCAGCCCAACCATTTCACCTTTAACCACAACACAAAAAGAAGTTTCTACTTTACCAGCTGAAAGTCTTAGTAAAGAATCCACTGCTAACGTCCAAAGAAATATCCTTGTCACCAAACAGGCAGTTACAGTAAGATTTTTCTGCAAAGCATATTTTCTTCAGATTGAATTGTTCTATGTTAATGTGGTACTAATGGCCCTTTTGCAATATTATATATGATAATACTCTTTTTTTAAAAATAAAAACAGAATTGCATTTGTTTATGAATACTGTGTAAAATTATTCAATCTTTTCGAACTGAATGAAGCTTGAATTTGATCTTGAAAAGAATTGGTTTAATTCATATTATTGATATCAATTCCATATTTCTAACCTGATTAATATATAACTAGAAAAAAACCATAACAATTTTAATATTTTAAAATAGAAAAGTATTTACCTAACAAAAAATAAAAGATTAGAACAAGAGATAAATCTGCGGCGTTGCAAGTCTGCTCGTAGATACAATTATGATGTAATTAAATTCAGTTATCTCACTCTCATAGTATGTAAAATTTCATAAAATCTTGTACACATTTCATATATCCCCTGTAAATGTATGATATATCCATTGCATATGTCACACATATCTCTTGTACATGTCCCATACTTCTATACACTTTTCATAATCTTTTGTACACATCTTCTATATATCTTGTTCATGTCTCGTATGTGCTGTACAAGTCTCACACATTTCCTCTGAGTATCATACGTATCTCTTGTACACGTCTCACATGTCCTGTACGTATCACACATACCTCCTGTATACTTTACACATGCTTGCCGTACTTGTCTCGTACATGTCCTGTACATTGTACATGTCATGTATATCTCATGTAAGTTATGTAAATTTGATTGCATGTGTGGAAGCTGTTAAACATCGCAATCCCAACTGCTATGTTGGCCACTTTCTTGCTGGCAAACTATGCAAGTACCACAATGAACAATCACAAAGCCCCATAGCACATAATATGAAATAGTGAGAAAGCTAGATCGTAAAGCATTCGTAGGCAGCTTATATATTCTGCAAAGAATTCCTCAAAAATATAGACGTTTAATGAAAGACACTAAACTAATAACATGTGACAATGCTAAAATAAAACCATACAGATAATACGCTAGTCACAAAGAAAAAAATATTCGCAGAAGTTGAATTTAAATATTAAAATACGAATTCAGTTTGTGTGAAGCCGGCCAATTCCACGCTCATCCATTTGTTTAGCGGCAGAAACAGACACCAATATCATTCCCTTTAGCCAGACGTTCTTGTTTGTTTGTTCCTTCTCGAGCCATGCCTGGCTCATAAGGGCCGGTTTCCCGGTTTCTTGGCGTATAGGTTCCCCACCTGGACGGGACACCGGTCCATCGCAGGTGAGCTGCAAAATGCAGGAGGAAAGAGTGAGAGAAAGTTGTGGTGAAAGAGTCAGCAGAGGTTTACCATTACCTTCTGCCGGAGCCGCGTGGAGCTTAGGTGTTTCACTCAAAAACACACACATCGTCCGGTCTGAGATTCGAACCCACGATCCCTCGACCGCGAGTCCGCTGCTCTAACCACTAGGCCATGTGCCCCCACCAGACGTTCTTAACCTGAGGTTGTTCGAAAGCATTCGCATAGAAGGATTTCAGTGTGATAATGTATTGTTTTAGGAGATAGTTACGGTGGGTTATTGTCTCTTGCTAAACTAACTCCAATTTTCGAGCTATTTTCAGTAAAGATTGCTCAGTAAACATTGTATAAGTAAACTGGAAAGTGACTAGTACATGGTTCGACTCCAGTGGTAGATATTTTTCCATTCTATCAATCAATCAATCAATCTATCTATCTATCTATCTATCTATCTATCTATCTATCTATCTATCTATCTATCTATCTATCTATCTATCTATCACTCTATCTATCTATCTATCTATCTATCACTCTATCTATCACTCTATCTATCTATCACTCTATCTATCTATCTATCTATCTATCTATCTATCTATCTATCTATCTATTTATCTATTTGTAAATAGTATGGAATTACTCAAAAACACATACACATACAAGCAAGCATGCACGCAGACATAATACCAGTTCTCAGACAGACACAGAACAGACCTTGGAGCGAGAGAGAAAGTCACTAAAGAGGTCACGAACAGCGACGAAGAAAATTTGCATAACAGACAACCGACTGATTGTATGACCAGCACATTAAACAAACGTTAGTAGTCAGTTGGTTAGATATTTAACCAATCAATTAAGAATAAAGAAGTGGAATTGAACCTGTGCGTGTGTTATTATTATTGACGTAATTCATCTTCCAAGACATAACAAAATAAACAATTTTAACTTTACATTGAAAGCGAGACCAAGAATTCATGTTCTTTACACAGAAAGATTAGTAGCTTATATATGTTTTATAGTTTATACACACGAAATCTCATCTAAGCTGGTTAATTTAGTGTACATCTTTTTGCTGTAGGCAATATCTGAATTATTTCTGAAAATAACAAGATCTAATAATTTGTATGTCTAGATTTGTGCTCTGAAACAGAATTTATAACGTACATGTTGTCCTGCACGTAAACGTATGCATTCAAGCATTTATTATACCAGTTTGTGTATGCGTATATGCGTGTGTTTACGTGTGCCATGTGTGCCATGTGCGCCTGTATGCCTGTATGTAAATGTACAAGCATAATACTAATAAAAATTTTTACTAACTGGAATGTTTGGAATTCTATGATCACGTTCCAACTGACATCACAACCATTTTTATTTCCGAACGAATACAAACAATTTAACAGCAGCACATTAAAAAAAATGTGCTAGTGTTAAAGTTCTTCACTCATATATTTCTATCAAAACTATATAAGTTTTGGAGAAGGTGCGTGACTTAGTGATTAGGGGTATTCGGCTCACAACCGTAACGTCATGAGTTCGATTCCCGGCGATTCCAGGCGGCCTTTTGCGTTCTTGAGCAAGACTCTTTATTTCACATTGCTCCAGTTCACTCAGCTGGCAAAAATGAGTAGTACCTGTAATTCAAGGGCTGGCCTTGTCACATTCTGAGTCAAGCTGAATCTCCCTGAGAACTACGTTGAAGGTACGCATGTCTGTCGAGTCCTCAACGAGTTAATTTCATGTGTAGGCTGGTACGTTGATCGAATTAACAAGAACACTAGTCGTCGTAACCAACGGAGAACCAGGAATATTTGTTCTAATTAAAATGTATTCACATTATGTTTTTAATCTCTTTTACTTTATCTTTCCATGTTATGTTCACCAAGTCAAAGATGGACATACTCGAACATTCAGTTAATCTTTATTTTTTGGACTAACACTTTTACAACACAAATTCTTAATTATTCTGAAATGCTCAACGTTAAATCGATCAGTATTAGACTATTGTATTCGTTTAACTAAAAGTAGATTACACTCACACACATGCATATTTTTTTGTTTCTATTTTTTAGAGTTGCCAACTTGCAACATGTCTTACGGTGCGTTGTAAAGTCCCAGAAATTGCTGCCTACAAGCAAACTATTTTAAGCCTTCATCTGAATTTTTCAAATGCACATGAAGTTTTTAAGGTACAAGTATTCATAATCTACTTGGTTGTTAACTTCTAATGACAATTACAATAATAATAATAATAATTGCTGTTGTTGTTGTTGTTGTCGTTCTTCATCTTCTCATTGCTAGGAACGCAGTAGTTAAACAAAAGTGGAAGCACCATAATGTATACTTTGCATTATATAATTCAAAATCCTAATTTGATTATCTTTTTGGTATTTCTCGATAAACTATGTACCAGTAATATAATGGAATTAGCTGATTTCACTTCTTATACATAGCCTTAAGAAAGGATTATTATGTGACCTATGTAAAGATTAAATTTGACCAATGAAACAGCTGAACTTCGAAACTTACATGCTTTCTATACTATAATGGAGAAAGCTGCTTATTAATTAGGTATGTAACTATTACTAAAAGTATTAAAAGAAAGCAATTATTAAAAAACATGAATGTATAAAGATGTTCCAGGCGGTTAACCGTCTGGAAATATCTTTATATATTCATGTTCTAAGAAATTCCCTATCGTTTCGATTTCTCAAGTTTATTGAATTTTTTAACTCTAATTTCTGGCAAATTTAAATATTCATTGCATTCTCTGCGTCCGATTCTTCACAAATTTAAATATTCATTGCATTCACTGCGGAGTATTCAATTTTCATTTGCAAAGTCTCTCACTTTCTCTTTTAAGTTTTAATTCGTTATTTGGAAAACCGACAGTTTATTCTAATAATGTATACGTAATGTAAACATATTATTTATTGAATGAAAACTTTTCTCCCCCATCTATCCACAAATACTACCAATGCATTCTCAAATTTTCATCCACACCAAAAAGCCCTTTAGAACAAGCAACACTGATTCCACGGTTCCATACGTTGAATTGATTAAACATGAACTGCTATTGGAACTTACGTACCATGTACAGGAAACCACTTCTATACACCATTTTCCTCGAATAATGGCACTGCAACTACAATATCTTTATATATCTTATTTCTACTTCCATTCTTTTATTTCCCTCTATATTCTCCTCCTTTTCCATAATAATTCGAACTCAAATATTTGCTTACATCGTCTCTGATGAAGGGATATCCATCATATCCCAGAAACAGCTGTAAGACTATTTCATTATAAATGTCCTGAAAACTCCCCACAGTCTTGGGTTTGTTATCTCATTCTGTCTAATTTATTTATCTCTCTCTCTCTATATATATATAGCGCAGGAGTGGCTGTGTGATAAGTAGCTTGTTTACCAACCACATGGTTCCGGGTTCAGTCCCACTGCGTGGCACCTTGATTAAGTGTCTTCTACTATAGCCTCGGCCCGACCAAAGCCTTGTGAGTGGATTTGGTAGACGGAAACTGAAAGAAGCCCGTCGTATATATGTATATATATATATATATATATATATATATATGCGTGTGTGTGTTTGTGTGTCTGTGTTTGTCCCCCTAGCATTACTTGACAACCGACGCTGGTGTGTTTATGTCCCCGTTACTTAGCGGTTCGGCAAAAGAGACCGATAGAATAAGTACTGGGCTTACAAAAGAATAAGTCCCGGGGTCGAGTTGCTCGATTAAAGGCGGTGCTCCAGCATGACCGCGGTCAGATGACTGAAACAAGTAAAAGAGAAAGATATATATATATATATATATTATATATATATATATATATATAAATTAATCACCAGTCAGTTATTTGAATAAATGTGAATACATTTCTTTGCAAAAATGACAGATTTTGTACCGATACTAGAAATCATATCGCGTTTCTTGTCCTCAATCATCTCCGCAGTACAATTTGTTTCAAGGTTTGTGCCCCCCTCAGCAATTGCGGCACTTATGTTCGAGAAATCTGCTTTTTATTTTTTCTACCATATACTGGTGCCACAGTAATAGTTGACCTTCGCCTTTTATTTGCCAGCAGTGCCTCGAAGTGTTCCAGAAACTTGGTATTGCATTTTTCAAACGTTGCATTTTGATGCAAACAAATCTGCATCCGCAGTATGCACATCTTGTTTGTTGCTGACCATACTAATTCAATTACTAATTCAATTACTAATTCAATTACTACTTCACTGTGTCTCTGAGATTTCTACCTATGATCCTAGGTATTTGAAGTAATTTACACGTTCAGGTTCACATCATTTGATGTTTAATATTTTCTATTTTAGATTCTTGATTACCTTCAAATCGCAATAGACATGGAAATGATTAACGACGCAAACACATATTTGGCTCCTTGGAAGAGAACTCATTCAATAAGAGTAAGTTATCGCTCATAACTGGATTTACATCATTATACCTATTTCTTTATTACCCACAAGGGGCTAAACATAGAGGTGACAAACAAGGACAGACAAACGGATTAAGTTGATTACATCGGCCCCAGTGCGTAACTGGTACTTAATTTATCGACCCCGAAAGGATGAAAGGCAAAGTCGACCTCGGCGGAATTTGAACTCAGAACGCAGCGGCGGACGAAATACCACAAAGCATTTCGCCCGGCGCGCTAACGTTTCTGCCAGCTCACCGCCTTAATTTACATCATTATACCATGTTTACATTAGTCAGCAGCAATAATTCTTGCCGATATTCGTTACATATTTTTTCTTTTTAAAAATTTTTTTACAGATTTCTATTCTCACATTTTCTCTTATTTCATGGCAGTTTTATACTTCTTCGGTTGTAAATCATTCATGTTAGTCATAAATTAATTTAATTCAATCATTAACCAAATTATCAGTTTAGATAATTGATATATGTCCATTAGAAAGTTTTAATAAGCGTAATGTATTGTTTGGCGTTCTTGCTACACCATGCTTCATCCCAGGCATTACGCATCTTAGTCTATATTATCAGTGTATCCTTTATTTTCAAGAAAGTATTGAAAGAAATTTGATTGCCCTTCCTAACTTAAGCTCCCTTGTTGGTATATCAATATGTGTAATCATATTTTGGTTTCGTAAACTGGCATTTCTGTTAAACTACAACATTGTGGTTACTTCTACTATCTATTGATGACAGTGACCAGGGACAGTAAAAGGCTGAAGAGGATCAAGTTACTGTTTGATAGCCGCCAGCAGCGTCAACGTCCACAACATTGTGAACTGATTGTCTATCAGGATTGTGCTAGTGTCTGTTGAATGATGGTGGTATTAATATCCTGTATAAGGTCATTTTTGGAAGTACGGATAGCATCTTCAGAAAACTTCTAATTGTATCTATGATTCTATGTAACATTTGAAACATTCAATAGCATCTTTTAGGATTTATTGATGGTTATTCCTCAATTGTTTTGTATTTTGATATCTCTACAGTCAGTGTTAACTGGTAGCTGACTATTTTCCTCTATTGAAATGAAACATTTGCAAACTGAGCTGCTGAAACATTTTTGTTTAGTGCTACTGTAATTTTGATGGGAAGATAAAGTATCTCTTCCAGTCTCCAAATTTTACATGTTTCTTTGAAGCATACTACCAGGTCAACAGTAGGTGTATTAATGACCTATAACCACTGAGAATAAGACAAATGACTTCACCCATGATGTTAACATTATGTTCGAGATCTTGTAAAAATTCGATTTTGTTTCTCAAATGCAAGTCTGAGAGATGCTGTACACTTATACGTTCAGCATAGCCTGTTTCAGATTCTCTGCCTATTCACATTTTCCCTAATGTTGCACACAACATTCATTACCTGTAGCGATGAATAATACTGGCACTTCTGAGCAAAGTTGAAGCAATGAGGCCACGGCAATAGCAATCTGCTTTAGTGAACAAATCTTTTGTCAAAATTAATTTGGTCATAAAAGTATTGCCTGTTATACCAAAAGCATCAGGGAAAAAATTTCTTCCCGTTCAGATGTTGCAATTACTTGGTCTCTTGTGTATGATTCTTTAACCCGGAACGTAAAGTAATTTACTTTCACTGCATTTCGTATTGGGGATGGTAGGCCACGGTGTCCAAGATTTTTGCCAGCCATGGAGTGTATTTTCAGTGATAATCAGTGTTTGGTTGTACATAGCAGAGTTAAACTCCAGGTGCGGGTTATTTTATTTTTGGTGTACTTGATGCAATATGTCTTCCGTTATGCTGTCTTGGTGATTATACGAAAGTTGCTAAGGATTAAATGGTGGACAGGCACAGAAAAATGTTGGCAAAGAAGCCTCTCATATTACTCGGAAAACTATTCTCTTCATATAACTTGAGTATGTTTTTTATATTATGAACCGAGGTTTTTGGGTGACCGACTCTATTTTTAACAATATAGTGTTATTTGTTTATATTTTTATTTGGAGCCTTTTGGATTAAAGTAACTCACGGTACTAATTCTGTTTAAAATATATTTACATAACTGCATTCTTTTGCTCTAAAATATTTTGCTTTATTCTGTTGCGTGGTTTTCAGACGGAAATCTATAGCATCATGTTGTCTATATTATGGTTGTAATCCTGAAATTTAAAGCATATTTGTATTCAAATTGAATTCAACATTTTTGGGACCGTCTATTTTCTACTGCTTTTAAACTGAGCACAATCTGCTCTTTCATGATTTTACAATTCGCTTTCGACTCTTCCAACTATGTAAATATTGTTACGATTTTATATTATTTGCACTGTCGTGGTAGCAATATTTCGTCTCGATACTTTCGCATTCCTAGTCCTAACATGCTAATTTCTATAGTCATTTAAGTGTAGTTAGAAATCGTACGAAGGAAGACACATGCACGCACGCAGAGAGAGAGAGAGAGAGAGAGAGAGAGAGAGAGAGAGAGAGCTTGGTTATCCGAAATAGGAGAGATACATCTCTAGTGAGAAAATGTCAGCTGTTTAAATCATATCTGTTGTATGTATCAATCAGGAATTGACAGAACGCTACTTCGTATTTTCAGCTTCGAACTACGTCAGTAGACGGAATATTAGGTATAGATCATACACTCTCGTTTAATTCGTTATGGGGTATTGAATTGTAAATTTTCTGTATAATAAGCTGAAAATATGGAAGTTACAATATCTGAACAGAATGTAACTACGAAAGTTCTTTATTTACTTGATTCTAGCTGAACTGATGGCGTATTTATTTGGCTTTAGTTACCTATTCAGAGTTTCCGTGCGTCAGCAATCTTTATCCAATTATAAATACCGATGTTTCTTGACATGTGATTTTACTTTCTTTAAAGTTCTAAGAATGATAAATGTTCTAATTGTGATTTAAACATTTATGATACTTTCTACGTTTATATATTCTGTTTATTACTTTTCAGGTTCAGCTGTCTTTCTTGGCAGACCTGATATCCGGAAAACCTATCAACTATATATGGGTGGCTGCAGCCAGTGCAGCTGGGGCCTTTTGTTGTATAATGTTTTTGTGGTTCCTTATATGGAAAGTAAGTGAAACCATCATTGTTTGATTTGTACCATTAATTTTAACTCCTTGTATAAATTTTCCAAATGTATATCTTGAAAGACAGGAATGTTTTTCCGCTACCTACTTATTCTGGGTTATATAGTTCAGCTTCTGTCATAATTAAGCTATTTCATCACTGTTATCACTGTTATATAGGGTGTTTAACTAACGATGGTACACATAATATAATCTCTTTCAAGTATTAATATACGAAAAACGAACTATACAACCGATTGATTATTTTTTGAGATTCACCTGCCTCATATCCAGGATGAAATAGATTTAAGTTATCAGTAAACTTCAGATAAATGAACGGTGTTAGGTTTACAGTTTAACAGATTTGGTGAAATATCTGCGACTAGGTTATAGATGTACGACGAACATTTTGATTCCCTATAATATATATTAATACTATAAAATGATAATTTGGCAAAGAGAAAGAAAATGACCATTCCGAAATACAGAAATAAAAGTGAATGAATATCAATGTGTTTTTAATTCATAAAACAACTTTCCTACGTTAAAATTGTGTTTTTAAACGTAATTTAAACCGAATTTTAACGAGATATTCAAGTAGGTCATCTTTTAGCAAGAAGTGTCTTACGTCGCAATAGCAATATATTAGACTTTATGTGAGCTTTCAAGGTACTAACTTCGCCATAGATAAAACATTAATCTACCACAGTTATTACTTTTAACAAAATTTAATTATGCCCTGCAAAGTGGAAAACGTTTTTCAGTTAAACAGTTAAAAGTTCTCATTGTAGTTATGAGATTCCAAGTTCTAATCTACAGCATGGTACCTTGGGCTTGTGTCTTCTACAATAATATCGAATTAACCGAGCCATTGAGAGTGAAAAGGGTGGTCAGAAGCTTGTGGAAATCTGCCGTCGGGACTGTGTCTATATTTAAAAGGCCCAACGTGTTGGCACACAATGCTTTTTATGCATGCGTTAATTAGCGAACGTCGAATGACTTTGCAAACTACAGGAAGAATTTGTCGAAAATCTTCACCAAGAACCAATAATTTTCCTTCAAGCTGTGGCTCATTGTTTATGACACCTGAAGTGTACGATTTAAAGTTTCAAGAAGATGTCGGTGGCACATTGGGGCTTCATTTCACACCAATGGCTGAGCATCGTATAAAAAGCGTCCAGTTGCATTATTAGGCGAGACATGACACGTTGATGTTGATGCTATCGGAATGGAGAACTTGAAGCGGAATGAGTAGTGCGGCCGAGCTTTAGTAGTATCGCTGAAATAATCGACAAAACAGACGTTTTCTCGATCATTTAGGATTAGTTGTCTTCTCGAGGAAGTCTCTGGTGTACATGACGGTGTTGCGCAGCATTACCTTCTAAGCTATGTTCACGGTGTTCTTGAGAGTGTTGCTCTTTCGCTGTCATATGCTGTTCAGCATCTCGTACCAGATTGTTCTCGCTGTTCTTGAGGAAGAAGCTGTTGTGCTGCTCTATGCTGCCCAGTTTCTCATGCCAGAACATGTCGAATTTCTTGAGCAAGTTGTTCTTGTGTTTGTCTTTGTCGAGCTGCATTAATCTGTCTCTGGTTCTTCCTTTCTGCTCCGTTTATTCCCTACCATTTTGCCTTCTGGCATTGCTTTGCTTCCTCTGTACGAGTACTTCTGCGATGCTCATCCATATTGAAGGTAAAATCACATGACCTAAAAAGCTGCAAAATTATGTGGCGGGCCTCTCGCCTCATGTACTCTGGCTGACCGTGCGTAACAATCATACGACCGTTATTACTGAAACTATCTGTAATGTGCATCGTATGGTACAGCAAGTTAGCAGCAGACTGTTGTATAGTGAAAGTTTCGTTAGCTACCTATCATTCACACACACACACACACACACTCTCTCTCTCTCTCTCTCTCGCTCACTCTCGCTCTCCCTTTCGCTCTCCCTCTCGCTCTCCCTCTCTCTCCCCTCTCTCCCCTCTCTCTCTTAATATATTTCTCTCTCATCAATAACAATCTTCATTATTGCAAAAGTCTTCTAAAGTCTGTTGCACTGTCTATGTATTGAGGGGCATGCAGTAACACACACACACACACACACACACACACAACTATGCACACATAGAAACAAAAAGTAACTATATATATATATATATATATATATATATATAAAGTGTAGCGGAGAATTTTCATGGCCTCGTATTGTACGGCCAGTTAATAGTAGACTGTTATAAAGTGAAAGTCTATTTTTGAAGTCTGTGTTGCGTTTTGTTGACAGACTTGTACTCAAAATTCCCACGTTTTTAATCAATACTTGTTAGTTACTGTGGTGACAACACTATCTATCTATCTATCTATCTATCTCTATCTATCTATCTATCTATCTATCTATCTATCTATCTATCTATCTATCTATCTATCTTTCATACACACACACACACACACACACATACATACACACACACACACACACACACACTGTATTTCTCAATCAACTACAACTTTTACTTCGCCCCTTCTCTCCTTCTACATATATGTTGTGACAGCCAGACAGGTGGATATCAGGTAAACTTTTACAATATAATATTGGTGACCAATAACATTGTTGACTACGGGTACCCGATGGTCTAATAACCAGTTCACTACATTTCCGAAGTGGTAAGAGAATGTCTGTAACTAGGTGTATCTTACAGGACCTCGTTATTAAAGCACCAATTTTTGTCGGTTTTCTCGCTAGTGTTTATATCCTTCGCAATATACATCGTCGAAACACACACACACACACACACAACACACACACACTCTCTCTCTCTCTTTGTCTCTCTCTCACACACACACATACACACACATATTCACACACGTCAAGCTGGTGTTCAATTTTTGTCTACTAACAAGATAGTGGTTAACCCGAAGTTACGGTAGAGGACCCAAGGTAACGGGAGTAGGATTGAACTTAGGATCATGTAGCTGCAATCAAATTTCTTAAGCACACATACAACATAGGAATATACCTGTGCCTATGTTACATTAAGAATACAGGTCTCTGTGGTATACTCAACCACTTACACTACAATTTAATGTATTCAAAGGGAATACAAAACTAAACTGTACTTTTCTTTTGTGCCAACCAAGAAATATACATTGCTTAGGACGAAATCCGAACAGCAGATTCTTCAACAATTGAGAATGCATTGAAACATCGTTCCTCCTATGTTTCTGTATTCTTTCTTAAACACAGAAAGCGATCAAGAAGAGAGAATCGCCATATTTTGAACAGAAATATTTAAAACTAGCACTAGGACCTGGCAACGCCGGGTCATAGTGATAGTGCATGCATATACAGCTGCGTCCGTGCGCACATACACGCGAGTACTGTCCAAATCTCCGACCAATCACATACAGTTAGCTGGCATTCAATTGGCGTATCAAGTTTCGGGTATTTTGATTGGGTTTTGGATAGAAAATTCACAAAAAAGTCACTTCTATTGATTTTTTAATGGCTTTGCGGGGTGATTGGGGAAATGTAAAGATGTGCACGACCACCCTTGGACGGTTTTGAATGACCATAGAAAGTGTGAGCCCTCTAACTGAAGAATTGTGGATTTGTATAAAGGATACACACACAGACAGACATTTTGCCGTTTATATATAGAGAGATTAGTTTGGGAAGTAAGTGTATAACTGAGGAAAGAATTATCTCATGAAACATTATAAAAAGTTTTCAAATCAGTTAAAATTAGTTGTAAAGTTAAATTTTAATTATAACTGGAATTCATTCTTATTGATCTTACTTTGTTAATGAGGTATAATAAACAATATTTCAGTCATTAGGTTTACAGTTAGGACGAGCAAGCACATTTCTATCAGTCTGATTGACGTTTGAACCTCAAAGAAAAACACATTATTAATGTATTAAAAAAGTAACTAATTTCACAGAGAATTTATTTATATAGCCAATCGTATGTTTAAATGGCACCCGATATAAAAATTCCACTTCGAGATAAATAAATAAAATAAAATGGCAATACTTCGTCTTATATTCCCAGTGAATTGTATCCTGACATACAAAAATGTCAATTTTGTGCAATCAGTAAAGTGATATTGTAAGCTCTGCCCCTGAGACGCTCATTTCTATTCGCTGATGTGATTATATTCTTTGAATCAGAGAATGACCTTCAGGTAGAGATATGTTCACATTACAGACTTTTAACTTCAAAGAATCCGAGCTTCTTTAGAAGCGAGGTTATCATTTTCTCATTAATACTGTTAGATAGAATCTATAATTTCCTGAAATGATATTTTAGAAAATGAAAATCGTGAAATGGAAAGATTTTCATTTATCCAGAAGAGCAATAACAATATACACTTGATTGGTTAATTTAGTAGTTTTACAAGGTTACAATTTATGACTAGAACTAAAGGAATGTAAACTATTTATTTGGTGTATCATGTGGTTAGTCATTGATAAACCGGCCAATACGTGTTTATAGATTATATAGAGAATGAGTATGATAAGAAAAAACCCATATGGTTATCTGAAACAGATATTCCTCACTATTCCAAGGGTTAACGGAAGGCAGTAGTTTTATATATATATATATATATATATATATATACTTTGATACTTTGATAGGTTTCGGCTATTATTGGCCCAGGCCATGTCTGACTTAATATATAATTATTTGAGGGAATATTAATCCTAACATACAGGGAAAAAAAATCAATTTAGAAATACTAAATCAAATTTCACGCAATATAATATATATATATAAAAATTAGGAAAAAACACCTTTTATCAATTCAAAATGAACAATTAAATTACACCATCTAGAAAATTACATATAATAGAAATATTAAAATTAAAATAACAATAAAATACCGATGATTAAGTAAATTGCAAAACAAATAATAATAAAAACGTATATAATTGGTAGAATAACAATTGTTATTCTACCAATTATATACGTTTTTGCAATTTACTTAATCAATGGTATTTTATTGTTATTTTAATTTTAATATTTCTATTACATGTAATTTTCTAGATGGTGTAATTTAATTGTTCATTTTGAATTGATAAAATGTGTTTTTTCTAATATATATATATAATGCACATTAAGTACAGGACATCACCAACGAGTGAAAAATACGTAAACACACGAAAAGTACAGGACGAAACACCAAAAGAAGATAACTCGCTCATCAGTTGTCGACTGTTTATTACTACCCATTTCTATATGAGCGTTGTAGTTCGTTTGAAGAATGTGGAAAGAGAAAATAAACAGCTTCTAACAATGCAGGAATTTTAATAAAACTTTGATATACCGTTGGGCTCAAACAATCGAAGAAAAGTCCAGTTGTGTAGGATACGTTACTCTATGTGAACTCTCCAGCGTTTATATAACAGCAGCAGTCGGTCTCTCACTCTCCAAACGTGGATGTAAATTACGTTCCGTGTATGGGACGTAATTTATACCTACGTTTGGAGAGCAAGTAACTGTTTGCTGCTGTTGCATAACGTTGAAGAGATTAAATGGAATAACGGATCCAACACCACTGAACTTTTCTTTGATGTTCTTTTATTCTGAAGATGAAATTTGAGCCTAAAATATATTAACGTTTTATTGAGCTTTCGTATTGTTCGAAGCTATGTATTTTCTCTCTTTCCACATTCTTCTTACACACATATATATATATATATACATATATAACCATGTAACCACATGTGAAGCGTTGGCGATTTTCTTCCTCCGTCTTCCCTTCTATTGGAGTTTCCTCTGTTTCCGAAGAAGAGCGTCCGCTCGAAACGTTTTCTTTCTTTCCATGAGCGTCTGCTAATACTTTACATGTACCACGTTCTCGCGTTGTTTTTTTGTGTGTTTGTTCTTCTTTTTTGGATTTATCATATATATACATATATTAATACCAAAAGGTAATCATTATATCCAGCTTCATCTGCTTTGAGCTATGTGTGTGCTTTCATGCACCAAACGCCTATATGAGAGGATCTTTCAATGCTAATAGCGCAGTATTCGGTGTTCTAACACAGTAGTCATGTTAAGTTGGATATACATATTACCTCTTATGATTAATTCTTCCGTTGCTAATAATTTTTATACATGTGCATGTATGTATGTATGTATGTATGTATGTATGTGTGTGTGTGTGTGTGTGTGTGTGTATGTATATATATATATATATATATATATTATATATATATACACATCTAATATGGGTTAAAATTTTTCGAAAAATATTCTATCAATGGCCAGCATATTAAAAAAGACATTTAAAGGTTAAATTTATAAACAAGGGCAAAAGGAAAAAAATTTCTAATGCCAAATATGCCGAAAATAGACACTTCGTCAATAACCATATAATTTATCAGTATAACTAACGGAATTTTTTTAGAAATTTCTCTCGGCTTTCTTCGAGACACGTACTTATAGTGATAAATTATATGGTTATTGACGAAGTGTCTATTTTCAGTATATTTGGCATTAGAAATTTTTTTCTTTTGCCCTTGTTTATAAATTGTTTATATATATATATATATATATATATATATATATATATATATATATATATATATATACACACACACACACACACACACACACACACATATGTATGCATATACTTCTGTTTGCTTTAAACTACATCTTTTTTCTACTCGCCAGTACCGTTGCTGTGTCACGAAAATGCAACGCGAAATCCATGTTATCAAGAGAGAAAGTATCAAACGAAGAACCAGACGCCAGACATCGCATGAAGGAGTTCAATACAAAAGTATCGGCGGTGAATGCTCTTCAAAACTGTAAAATACTATTTGATTGAACATTTCTTAATGAAAAGGACTTGCAAACATATTAAAATGGGAAATTTAAAAGAAGGGTTAAACGAATGTGTATGTAAAATATTCATAAATTTGTAGCTAGAAATTTTTAGTAGTCAATGTTCAATGTATATCGGGGGAAAAGAGTTGGCAATAATTTAAAAGAGGCAGAATCGAAGTGGTTATGTCAAGTTTACGATTGGAGATAAAAGTCGTGCTGATAACAACAAATATTTCAAATTGCGACGAAGATAAGCAACAATATAATCGGATATTAAATCAATAAATATAATATTAACCGATGATGTCGAAAAAATATTTTAAAGAATTAGTGTTCTTTTAGCTTTATGTAGTTTAAATCTTTAACAAAAATTTTCTAAATTAAGAATTCAAAAAGTTGACGACATACTTTTATGGAGATTTCTACGAATGGGATGCTTTCTTTCTCAGTGTTTACATAAGCGGTGGAAGTTTTTAGGTAAATATTATTCTGGATTTTTCTCAATATTTTCCTGGCAGTAGATAATTGTTCGATCAGAAATGATTGATGACATCACGCAAAAGTATTTAACTTTTCTATCTTTGTCACACCGTGTTGAGGTCATTCAAGCGTTCGCAAAATCTGTTAAAAATTTCAGCTAAATTTCCTAAAAGTATCCTAAAAATCTTACGGAATGAAGGCCACATTGCATAAGGTAGCCTTAAATATAGGTAAAATGTTAAAATGCATTTTTTTGTTCTTTGCTTATGGTTTTGCTCAACCAGGACTGACCTGGAGTTAAACTCCAGGTATCAACTATTTAAATATCAACTACTCACAACATTTTTTTGTTTTACTCAAAATTATAAGACTCTTCTAGAACTTATTAACGTTTCAAAAATTAAAAATAAAGCAACCCCAAAACCCGCTACTGAGACAAATTTTTACTTTCGTTAATTTCTCTTTCAATCATTCTTACCAATAATCGAGAACAGTCTTCCAGGTTTTATCCGTCTACAAAATGTAATTTTTGATGTCGTTGGTGGGCATGTGTTTTCCTGTATTCATCAGATATTACCTATTATAAATCAGAAGAAAAGTAAGTTAACGAGAATATTTCACCTGTTTCTTTTTCCAAAGTCTTGCAATTATCTCTTCTTTGTTTACGTTCTAATACAGCTATGCCTATTTTTTTATTAGGTAAAATAAATAAAAGTAATAAAGATTCCATTCCATAATCTCTAACACACGGAATTGGTTTTCTTTCCTAAAAATAAAAAAAAAAAAACCGAATTGCATGAATGTAATTCTCACCTCTTTGTGTGCGCGTGTGCATTGTGTGTGCGGATGTCAGTGGCGACATAATAGAGGAACCAATCGTTGTAAGGGAATAGAATGTAAACTCATCCCAGTTATTTTACAACTAAGTCAATAATCTAACTTTAAATTCCGGAAAAAATAGTTTCTAAACTGAAGTGACGGAAAAGTAACTGAAATTACTTGCAATATATATAAATACATATGTGTGTGTATATGTGTATACATATGTGTGTGTGTGTGTGTATGTATGTATGTATGTAGGGGGCAGCCACCATATAAGTGCACAGCCTTTCCTTACTTAAAAAAAATCTTCTTGCACAGGCATTGCACGATACCAACATTCATTAAGCTTCGTGCAATGGCCATACACGATAACGAGGGGGCAGCCACCATGTATGTATGTATGTATGTATGTATGTATGTATGTATGTATGTATGTATGTATATCCTTTACTTCTTTCGGTCATTAGACTGTGGCCATCCTGGGGCACCACCTGGAAGAAATTTTGTTATATGAATCGACCCTAGTACTATTATCTTTAAACCTGATCATTATCTATCCTCCGCTATAAGTTACGGAAGCGTAAATAAACTAGTACCCTTTGTCAAGGATTGGTAAGCATACACACACACGCGCACGATAATACGACGGGTTTCCTTCAATTTCCGTCCACCAAATGCATCCAGAAAGCTTTGGTTACCCCGAGGCTATAGTAGAAGATACTTGCCCAAAGTGTCACGCAGTGGGACTGAAATACATACATACATACATACATATATACATACATACATACATACATATATACATACATACATACATACATACATACATACATACATACATATTTTGAGAACGTGTAAAATACAATTCCGTCTAATGACGTGATGTTACTGCTAAAACTCCGGCTTGAACTTCAACTGAGACAAGGTGGTGCTGAATTTGCCCGTCAAAGATAGCTAGAAGTGATCTATCATTGAGTGGGTAGAGAGAGAGAATTACCAAGTAAAACCTGTGTATCACTCTAGAGCAATTAGTTTATAATTCAAAAGTAATTGCAGACTAGTTGTAGTAAATAAGCGATTAAGGAAAAGTGCGTGAAGTCTCTTTCAGCAGTTTCTAGTATAGATAAGCATGTGGAGCATATGTCATTGAGTAAAGATTTCCATCTAAGCTAACTGTTCCGTGTTCAGAGAGACAAAATTGAGGAATATCCTTAATAAAGGATATTTATAGTTAAGAGGTGGTATCAAAAAGTTCCAGGATTAATTATATTTAACAAAATATAACTTATTTACCTAACATCCTTCGAAATAGTAACCTTGTGCAGCAGTACACCGGTCCCAATGTTCCTGCCACTTTCGGGACCCGGCCTGGAAGTTGGTTTCTGTAAGCGAGGACCTTCATCTCGACAGCGGTGTTAAATCTAGCGAATAGGGCGGGTGCGAAAGCGATACCATGTTGTTTTGGGTGAGAAACTTACGGGTGAGGAGAGCTCGGTGACAGGGTGCATTTTCGTCGTGAAAAATCCAATTCTTTGTGTGCAGTAGATTTGGCCGCTTTCGCCGAATGTCCTCTCTCAAACGCTTCAAAACGTTGCCGTAGAACTCTCGATTGACCCAGGGGACAAATTCTCGATGCACAATACCGCGGAGGTCGATAAAAACGAATGGCATGCTCTTGATTGAACTGGAATTTCGGTCGTGGAGATGAACGACTCTTCCATTGTGAAGACTGCTGCTTTTTCTCAGGGTCTTACCGGCAGACCCAATCCTCATCACCGGTGATGATCCTAAACATGAAGGACGGGTCATCAGTGGTACGCTGAGGGAGGTCTTGACAAATTTCGACGCGATGTTCTTTCAGATCAGGGGTGAGCAGGTAGGAGGCAAGCTTGGCAGAGACACGTCGCATGTTCATTTCAGACACTAGGATTGCCTGCACGGATCCATACGACAGATGAACAACATCAGCAAGGTCGTTCATTGTCTTCCGACGATCTTCATGCACAAGATGATATATTTTCTCCACATTTCCGGGGGTTACGCTCGTGGTAGATATGCCAGATCACTCATCGTCTTTCAGGGATGTTCTTCCGCTTTTGGTGCGCTCGTGCTACTCGAAACATTGCGTACGACCCATTGCCTCGTCTCCGTAATCTTGCCGAAGCATGCTCAATGCCTCTGTAGAAGACTTCCCAAGTTTAACGCAAAATTTCACGTTGGCTCCTTGTTGCAGCTGTCTGTCCATGACAAAATCCCATACTTGTTGTTGATGTTATTTAAGGCGTTTCCTGTTTGGGGGGTTATTTGTCATGGTTTTGTTAGCGAGGAAATTTTGTTTGTCTTGTACGGTGATGTGGGTAGGTGTAAAAATTGTCGGTCAGTACATTTCTCTCAAGGGGTTCTTTGTTCTATATAGAATTTAGTTAATACGCAAAAATGTTAATCTTTGTGTTTTATGGAGGAAGAAATCAAATGTAACTTTAAAAATTGATTTAAATATTTAAAAAGTAAAAAGGATAAATTAAAAAGGGAAAGTAAAAAGGAAAAGGGTCTTCTAACTTGCTTGCATATAAATATAAATACTATATATTGATGTGAGAGTATGGAGTAAGCTGATGCTGGTAATCTGCCAAGTACTGTGTAAAAAACCGGATAAAGTGTGGTACCATGAACGACTGGAGGCTTGTGAAGCTATTATATTGGAGATTTTGCAAGTAACACTGCGGCATTACAGAAAAAACCATGAAGTCACCAGTTAAAAAGAACAGGCAGGAAAGACAGATGGCACACTTACGGTACAATAAAAATTTAAGAAGACAGCTACGCATCTCAAATTCTGAAGGGAGAGCTGGGTTAGGAAGGATCTGAAAAGACCTAAAAAGAAAGAAAGGCAAAAAGGCATAGGCTCTCAGTATAGCAGAATGCTTGAGGAAGAGACGACTGAAACGAGATAGAGAGAGAGAAAGATAGATAGATAGATAGAGAGAGAGAGAGTGAGCAGGAGCAGTCTTTTCTCTTTAATCAACCACGACCAGGAGCACTCTCACTAGAGCAGAATGCCCTGGAAGAACACTTGAGGAGGGCATACGCAGACCCCGATCAATACATCCCACTAGAGCACAATACAAATCTGGTGTGGCTCGAAAATCCTAGAGTTTAACATGAAACCTCCACTACTTGAAATCAAACGAATGGTCAAGAAAGCGAAAAACAAGTCAACTCCTAACACGAACGGTATGCTTTACAAAAGATGCTCAAAGGTCATCAGATGGTTACATGCTAACCTAAAATTGGCGTGAAAGAACCTGCACGTCAGTAGCTAGGGGATGAAAGCAGATGGTGTATACATTGGTTATTTAACGGAAATTTTTATTTAACCAATGCGTTAATGAAAACTTAGTTTACATATCCTTGGTATCTACAGGAGAATTATGCACTATTAAATTGGTGCTTGCGTAAGCACCTTTAAATTTCGAAAGGTAAGTTCGACCGCCAGTTTATTTGGAAACTAATAGATAACAACACAAAATCTGATTACAAATGGTCAATATTAAGCAGTGTGCTATGATGTTGGAAATGCAAGGTGTGACCTATTCTTCGAAGAATCGTTGTTTAGACTTACGTCTGAATCTAATATCATAAACAAAAGAAATATATTTTGTTACGATGTAATCATTTATTCAACAAAACTTTTGAATCATTCCCTTGAAAAAATAGATCAAAAGAAAACCTTGATATTGTAACTCCAATCCGCTTTCCCGGGCCAATGCATTAGTTAGAATTCCATAGTATTTCTCTACTCATTTTTTTCTATTCATTATATTTACAATAAGAACTTCACTTTAAATCTCCTTAATTTTTCTAATTATTCTTCAGTTATCGTAAAAATCTTCTCCAGCTACCTTTTCAGAGTAATTTTAGTTTTCCTCCTGTTACTATACAATATTACTGTTTCTTTATGGACATAATTCTGGTTTAAGCACCTCATAAAACCCCTCATACCTTTTTCTTTTGGAATTTAACTGTTATTTTTAGCACAACTCACGACCACCTAATATCTTCCTCATTTCATTGTCTCTGTGACATGTATTGGTGCTTTTCAATATTTTCTCTCTGTCTATTTAAAACTCAGACTTAGAAATAAAATTTGAAAGAGTGGAACTTTTAGGACTTTCGTGGGTGGGAGAGGTTTAAAAATCTAAACATACTTTTTCTTTTCATAACCGTATGAATTTCCGCGTGTAGAACACAAAATCACAAAAATTTTCTGCAAATTCTAAAAAGAAAAAAAAAAGTTATGGGGTGCTTAAACCAGAATTCTACCTGTTTGTGAATCTTGTTTATTAGTATTCTTATTACTATATAGTGAAATAGTGAATTGTTCTTTCTGCTTGAATAATTTCCGCAAGTTCTCATATTGTCAATGACTTTTTGTTATAACAGATATCGTCTTCCCCGCAACTAATATTTCAAAATCTAGAAGTAATTTTCCATAAGCGTCCTCTGTTGTCTGTAAAAGTCTTGAACAATTTAGGAAGGTATGAAATTTCAGTTCTTTCCGTGGTCAGAGTTACAATTCTTTGATGCTTACTGCTATTACTGCCCCCTTTTCCTGCTGCCTGTTTAGTACCGGTCAGATACTTGCTTAAAATAGATGACCTAGTTTTCAAATAATACACCCGCAGACATACATATTTATATGGTAATATTATGATACCAATAAAGTTGTCTTGATGATTTGCTATCGAGAAACAAGAAAGTACAGTTGGTGTATTGTTTGTATATCAAACAAACCCAATTATGAGATGAATCGGTAGATGTTTAGTGAAAGGTTGTAGTAGAGAGAGAGAGAGAGAGAGAGAGAGAGAGTGAGAGAGAGAGAGAGAGAGAGAGTGAGAGAGAGAGAGAGAGAGAGTGAGAGAGAGAGAGAGAGAGAGAGAGAGAGCGCGTACACCAATTTCGATTGCCGATAGAAAGCCTGTGGATCTTGTTCAGTTTGACCGCTAAATTTCGAAAATTCAAAATTTATTGAAAATTTTAAAATTTGGTACATTAACGTAGCTTTCCAAGCTGAATCTCAGGGGATGTGTTGTTTTTCCAGAAAAATGTAATAAAACGTTATAGAGGTTTAAAGTTTGATCATTTCCCCTCAGTCAGAAGACACGATGTGAAAGCTGTCATTTTGTGCGTAAAAGCACGTGTTGTCAACTGTAAATAAAACAAATTTTGCTTTATGTACGCCATGTAACTCCTCATAACATTTTTATTTTGGGGAATTTTCAGAAAACTTTCGCGAATTTGTATTCTACACATGGGAATTCATGCGTTTATCCAAAAATAAAACAAAAACATTTTTGCTGCGTGATTTAAGGCCTATTTGGTTGTTATTTTTAGCACATCTGACGATCTCCTCAATGAGTAGAAAATATGTCAACACTTCTTTCTAGCAGACAAAATAATTCTCATGCTTGGCTTGTTGCTGTGGAAACAGGCATGAATGTGTCTGTGGCTTACGGTTGGTTAAAATTACCCAAACTTTGCAAACTTTAAAAGCTAATAACTCTTTATTTATTAATTTATGGCAAAAAAAGAATTTCAAAGCAGTGATTTGCATATAAAGCCATATCATTACACGGAATATGAAATCAATTCGCGCAGGAATTGAAGAGATTGAAAATTGGCAGCCAAGCAGAAAAATCCCAATTCTGTTATTTTATTTATATGCAATATCATGGAGTAACAGAATTGGGATCTTTTGCTTGGATGCCACTTTTGAATTTCTTCAATTTTGTTCCCGTATTTGATATAATGATGTAGTTTTGTGTGGTACCTATTGACGTAAGATTCATTTTCGCCATAAATCAATAAATAAAGAATTTATAGCTTTTAAAACTTGAAAATATTGGATAATTTTAGCCATTCGAAAGCGACAGACATATAGGTACCTGCTTCCATAGTAATAAGCGAAGCTGTTTCCATTGTAACAAGCCAAGCTACTTGTCCCTCTGTTGCTCCCTTATCCATCATGTGGTCATTTTTTCTGGTTACATGAGGTATGAGGTGATCGTGAGATGTGCTAAAAATAACAGGTAAACAGGCCTTAAATCAAGCACCGAGTTGCTGCTTTTTTTTGTGTGGAGGGTGTTTTGCATAATCGTATGAATTCCTGTGTGTAGAATACAAATTTCAAACATCTGATGAAAATTCCCCAAAGTAAAAAAGAAGTTGAGGGGTTATATGGCTTGTGTAAAGCAGAATTCCACCAATATTTCATTTGTTTAAACTTTGATATTAAAACAGAATTTTGACAACACGTACAGTCACACACAAAATGACAGCTCCCAAATCCCATTTTCTAACTAGGTAAAAATGACCAAACTTTAAACTTCTGTAACTTTTATTTAAAAATTTCTGGAACAAGTGAAATTCAGCGAGAAAAATTACATCAATTCTCCAAATTAGAAAATTTTCACTTAATTTTTCACATAAATTTTCGCTTAAATTTCACTAAAATTTTTCAAAAAGCGTAGCCAAACAAAAGATCCTAGAATTGTAATCAAATGGTTCGTAAAAACTAGACGATATTACAATTGTTTTAATAATGTTTTTTCTTTTTGCAAAGGAATCTTCAGCATGGTTGATATCTCACTGGGAATCTGAGATGGCAAAAAAAAAACAAAACCTGTTACAAAAAATGGTCAGACATAATCTAAGTCACACAGAAATTAACAGGAACACAGACACATTACAGTACACTGTTGTAAGGTATTTGTTGTTTTATCACCACTGCCGTTAATGTTGCAGAATGCGTATATATGACAACTCCGTTCCACATCTCTTTGGAGACACCTTTTCCGCAAATACAATCATCCTCCCACCTCACACACACAGGTAGATGTACAGAAATAAATGATTATAGAGGTAAATTCCAAAAGAGGAATGGGGTTCTAACATTCATACATTTCCGTAACATTAAAGGCGTACATTCTTTTTTCCTTCTTTTTCTTTATATATTTTTTTTTACTTGTTTTAGTCATTTGACTGCGGCGATGCTGGAGTATCACTTTGAAAGGGTTTTAGTCGAACAAATCGACCCCAGGACTTAATTTTAAAGCCTAGTACTTATTCTACCCTCGCTTTTTGCCGAACCGCTAAGTTCTGAGGACACAAACACACTAACATTGGTTGTCAAGCGGTGATGGGGTGTGCGCGCGCACACACACACAGACACACACACACACACATATATGTATACGACGAGTTTCTTTCAGTTTCCCGCTACCGAATCCACTCACAAGGTTTTGGTCGGCCCGAGGATATAGTAAAAGACACTTGCCCAATGTGCCACGCAGTAGGACTGAACCCGGAACCATGTGGCTGGGAAGCAATCTTCTTACCACACAGCCACTTTAATAATAGTTGTTCATAAATATAAGCTTTCGTTTGTCTAATCACACACACACACATACACGACGGGATCCTTTCGGTTTCTGTCTGCCAAATTCACTGAAAAGGCTTTGATCAGACCGAGGCTATAGTAGAAGACACTTGCCCAAGGTCCCACGCAGTGGGACTGAACCCGGAGCAATATTTTTGGGGAGCAAGCTTCTTATTTCTTTATTGCCTACAAGGGGCTAAACACAGAGGGAACAAACAAGGACATACAAAGGGATTAAGTCGATTACATCGACCACAGTGCGTAACTGGTACTTAATTTATCGACCCTGAAAGGATGAAAGGCAAAATCGACCTCGGCGGAATTTGAACTCAGAACGTAACGGCAGACGAAATACCTATTTCTTTATTACCCACAAGGGGCTAAACACAGAGGAGACAAACAAGGACAGACAGACGGATTAAGTCGATTATATCGACCCCAGTGCGTAACTGGTACTTAATTTATCGACCCCGAAAGGATGAAAGGCAAAATCGACCTCGGTGGAATTTGAACTCGGAGCGTAACGGCAGACGAAACACGGCTACGCATTTCGCCCGGCGTGCTAACGTTTCTGCCACACAACCACGCTTACGTCAATATGTATGTATATTATACATAGTGAAATGTGTACTTACATATAAGAAAATAACGTGTACGTACGCCGCTATATATATATATATATATATATATATAAAATACAAAATGAGACAAGAACGAAAAACATCCAAATAGACGATACAAAAAACACGGACGGGTCATTCGAAGCCTTTAATCTTCAGTCAAGAACCGGATCATCTTCGCAATTTAGGCCAAGATTAATCAACCGAAATTGCGAGGATGATCCGGTTCTAGACTGAAGATTAAAGGCTTTGAATGACCCGTCCGTCTTTTTTGTATCGTCTAATCGGATGTTTTTTGTTCTTGTCCCATTTTGTATTTTGTATATATATATATTATACATACATTCATATAGATGCAAACACGCTTGGAGGCATGAAAATCTATAACTATCCATTTATATATGTGTGTGTGAATAAAGTATAAATGAGTAGCAAAAAGGTACAGCTACTAATTCATTATGGTCATTTCAAGCGACTCCTTTAATTGATGAATGAAAACATTACATCATCGGAAAGAAGCAGTTTCGTCAGGTGACTGCATGAACTTCAAACATAGAGGAAAATATTAGGATAATATTAGCCCGTAAGATAGATAATTATAATGGTTATAGTAGATTAATCCCTAATAACAACTCCAATAACTTGGTTTTGTTAAACAAAGTTAAGGCATAAAAAAAATTCTTGAGAAACCAAATAGTCTTTCCTTCCTTCAAGCTAAGTTTGAAGAAAATATCTCTTTTGCATCTTACTTTTTTGGTCTCTTAAATATACTGCATTTTGTGGCATTATTTCAAGCCAGCTGACTTTTAAGTATGTAAATGCTAATAATACTAAGAATAGCACCGATAGCTCAACCTCAGCCAGTAGTAATGCAGACGAGATAATGAACATTAACGGAGCCAATAAACCACAGTCGGTACCCCATGTTTCACATATGCAACTATTATAAGTTGATTGCATAACATCTAGCGATAGAATCCATAACATTAGGGCTAATATAAATATAAGTAACAATACCAATTATAACAACAGGAGTAATATTGAAGTAATCCTTGATAGTAATTCTATGAATCTGAACAGTACCTCAAATGATGACTCTATAATTATTAATAATATGGTAGGAAAAACTAATAATAATGATTGCAATTGTAGGGCAAGGTCACATTGCCCGCTATTAGGTCAGTGTTTATATAAATGTACAATAATAACGGAAACTAATAACTCTATTTATATAGAGTGCTCTTTAAATATGAAACAAAAAAAAAACGCTTGAATAAGCATCTTCCATTCTTTAGACTTAGACATAAAGCCAGCAGTTCGTCATTATCTACGAAGATTTTGGGAATTCAAGGATAATGATATTAAATTCAGTGTGAAGTGGGATATAGTGCATAGAGTTCAGCCATGCACAAATAGTTGATATGGGTGTGATTTCTGCTGTATGGAGATATATGGAATATTTAAATATAGAGATAAAGACTAATTAATAATAAATTAGATCATAGAGTATCATGTGTTCATAGGATTACTCGCACCTTAAATAGTTTAGAAGCAGCTAATAATAAATACCTCATACTGTATCTTTGATGACAAGTTACTCAATGCGCTCATTCTTAGCTTACTCTCCGTGATATTGAAACCTGTTCAGTAATGCATTCTAATGACCCTTAGCCCCTCTATCCTTTATGTATAGCTAGCAGCGCTTTCTACTTATAGCACTCTCTAGTGATCTGATATTTATTTTTTGTCCTTCTTTACATTTTTATATCTTTTATATCCTTTTATATAATTTTTATATCTTATATTTAATTTTTTTATGCCTTTATATTATCCTTTTATGTATTTTTACAGTTTTACAGCTTATACATTTTTACATGCCTCACAGCAGACTTTAATCGCATATTCTGATATTTTAATACACATTATATTCATTATTTGATTGTGGGCCTAAATTTTAAAATGTTGTATCTGAATTTATATATATATTAAATATCTCAAATTTTTTATTCTGCCCTATCCTTATCCAGCCGTTATGATGTTGAATGTTTCTAAAATCAGCTCACTTTATATTAAAAGCATTATTTCGTAATAGATTCTATATATATTATTTTTACCAGGATATTTTATACACTACATTTACAAAAAGTTTTATTATTTCTCTTATATCTTAATGTATCTCTTTATTATAATTTTATGTATAATTTTATGCTTCGCCTATATATTTAATATTATATTTATTGCTATAATATCATAAATATGCTAAACTGTAGTGAACACCTTTTCCTATTCTCTGAATTTGATTTCCGCCCCTACTTCCTAATACTTATTCCAGTAGTTTTCAAGGTCTCCCCCTTTTTAATACGATAATCAAAATAAGTAGTATCAGCTCTCCCCATCCTTTTCCGTTTTTCTTATCATTCCCTCCCCATCATTCATTCCCTTATTACTATCCAACGCATTACCCACTTTGTAAATAAAGCCGGATAGTTTAGTAGGCCGACATGATATTAATTGATTTATCACCACCGACCAGAATACATATACAACCCCACTAAGACTTAATTCTAGCCGGTTGGAGATAATCCTCCCTCTTTCGTTTTGAAGTATAGACAACTGGGTAACTGATTTCAATTCTTCCCCCCTACTATAACCTCTACTATCCTTTAAATTATATTTGTTTTGTTCTGAGATAAATATTTGGTAAAATCATTCTGCCAAGTGAATAGCTGCAGAATCAATGCATTTTGGCTCTGTGGAGCTGTGACTGTGTTAAATCAGTTGAATGGTCCTTTATGTTTGAAGTTTATGCAGTCATCTGACGAAAACGGTTTCTTTGCAATGATGTAATATTTTCATTAATCGATTAAATGAGTCGATTGAAACGACCGTAATCAATGGACACATGTACCTCTTTTTTACTCATCTCTCTCTCTCTCTATCTATATATCTATATATATATATATCTATACAATATGTTACATTACTCGGTAGTCAAGATAAAACTCTGAGTTTCAGATGCCGAAGTGGAAATCCACAACACCATCTCTTCGGTTATCTGGCTATTTGAAAACGTTATGAAAAAATACCGTTAAATAAAGGGAAATTACTCTGTTATAACTCTGCTTGCCTGCGTACTTATACATCGCTCGCATTTTTCGTCATAAAAATTATATAAAAATACATAAAAAATATATAAAAATACATAAAAAATATATAAATTCTTCTTGGGACATAACATAGAAAGCATGTTCTATCTGTTTTCTTTAGGGGACCAAAAACGTAACAGAAACTTAGTCACATGTGGGCATGATCCGAAAAGCTCTGTCCTTGTATTTAGACATGTAGTAGGGTCTAAGCTGCTTTTCCAGATAAGCCATCTCTCCATGTCGCATAGACCGCACCTTCCGCTGCCGTTAGTATAGGGCTATCTATCAGTGCTAGGAAATATTTACCCATATTGAAGGCCACCTCGGGTGAGTAAACCAGATGACCTTCCTATTTCTATTATTCCTTTTCTTTACTGTTGGGCTAGTGATAGGTGTATATTTTATTTTATCGCTAAAGCCACTATCTTTTAAAGCCTTATTATAAACTGGGGCAACGCTATTGAAGATGTCCTCATCAGATGAGAGGCTAGAAATCCTCTTACTAATATTTTTAACTAAATTTTTGAATACTATAGGGGGATGGCATGAACCTACATTAATATAACTTAGTCTATCATTGGGCTTCCTATAAGGCTTATAAATATTCTTATTAAGATCTAAGGAAACGTCTAAGAAATTGACAACCGTCAAGTTAGTATCTATAGTTATACTAAGTCCGAAGTGCTTCATTAACTGGATAATATCCTTCCTAAAACGATCTTGTGCTGGTCCATTTGTATTAGCTGTTAAGGCGAGGGCATCATCTTTGTAGATGGCGAAATGTACGTTAGGGAATGTCTTACCTAAGGTATCTAGGAGAAAAAGTCCAATTAGATCACAGATGCCTGCCCCATCATATGAACCCATGCTCACATCGAAAGCGCCCTCTGTGTCGGTGTTTTTTACCCACTTTGCGTTCTCACTGAAAAGTAAGGTCTTTCTAGCATGGAAGATTATTTCCTTATCATTGGTACTAATTTCTATGAAGTCACTAGCGAAGATGAGGGCTTTATCTAGCAGTTCTTTAGAGATAGAGGCATAAAAATCAACAATATCGAATTGTGTAAACCTTAACAGCTAATACAAATGGACCAGCACAAGATCGTTTTAGGAAGGATATTATCCAGTTAATGAAGCACTTCGGACTTAGTATAACTACAGATACTAACTTGACGGTTGTCAATTTCTTAGACGTTTCCTTAGATCTTAATAAGAATATTTATAAGCCTTATAGGAAGCCCAATGATAGACTAAGTTATATTAATGTAGGTTCATGCCATCCCCCTATAGTATTCAAAAATTTAGTTAAAAATATTAGTAAGAGGATTTCTAGCCTCTCATCTGATGAGGACATCTTCAATAGCGTTGCCCCAGTTTATAATAAGGCTTTAAAAGATAGTGGTTTTAGCGATAAAATAAAATATACACCTATCACTAGCCCAACAGTAAAGAAAAGGAATAATAGAAATAGGAAGGTCATCTGGTTTACGCCCCCTTACTCACCCGAGGTGGCCTTCAATATAGGTAAATATTTCCTAGCACTGATAGATAGACATTTTCCAGTTAACCATACTTATAGGAAACTCTTCAATAGACACAATTTAAAAATTAGTTTTAGTTCAACTACCAATTTTAGTAACATAATCAAACATAACATACAAAAAACACAAGAAGAAAACAACTGTTCATGCAGGAATAAAGAATTGTGCCCGCTAAATGGAGCTTGCATGTCCAAGACCATCATATATGAAGCTACCGTAAACTCTATAACCACTAAAGACACCGTTTCGACGAAGAAATACGTGGGCCTTACAGAGGGTAATTTCAAGGCCAGGTTCAATAACCACACTTTGAGCTTTAGGCACTGGAACAAAAGAAAAGCGACACAATTGTCTAATCATATTTGGTCTTTAAGAGATAAAGGTGTCGATTATAACATACAATGGAAGATTTTGGCCAGATGTAAGCCCTATACTAACGGCAGCGGAAGGTGCGGTCTATGCGACATGGAGAGATGGCTTATCTGGAAAAGCAGCTTAGACCCTACTACATGTCTAAATACAAGGACAGAGCTTTTCGGATCATGCCCACATGTGACTAAGTTTCTGTTACGTTTTTGGTTCCCTAAAGAAAACAGATAGAACGTGCTTTCTATGTTATGTCCCAAGAAGAATTTATATATTTTTTATATTTTTATATATTTTTTATGTATTTTTATATAATTTTTATGACGAAAAATGCGAGCGATGTATAAGTACGCAGGCAAGCAGAGTTATAACAGAGTAATTTCCCTTTATTTAACGGTATTTTTTCATAACGTTTTCAAATAGCCAGATAACCGAAGAGATGGTGTTGTGGATTTCCACTTCGGCATCTGAAACTCAGAGTTTTATCTTGACTACCGAGTAATGTAACATATTGTATAGATAAATTTCCTCTATTTACATAATATTGAGGTCTCTTTCTTTCTTTTGTTATCTTACCGTTTTATCAATATATATATATATGTATATATATATATATACATGCACATAAAGAAGGCAGCTACCCATATACATATATATATATATATATATATATATATATATATATATATATATATATATATATAATATATATATAGGGTAGCATATTTTTCAATATAAAATAGTGTACATTTAAACACAAAGAGAAATTACCTATAACAGGCAATTTCTACACGCTAGGAGAGTCACGGCGACCGAAAACCACAAAATTTAAGCAATTTCAAAGGGAATGAAAAAAAAAATTAAAATTAAAATATGTTCCCTTTGAAATTGCTTAAATTTTGTGGTTTTCGGTCGTCGTGATTGTCTCCTAGCGTGTAGAAATTGCCTGTTATAGGTTAATTTCTCTTTGTGTTTAAATGTACACTATTATTTAGGCCTAAATAATAGATCTACAAATACAATATCCCTGCATATCTCACATCTATTTTCATTTCTCCACCTCACTCTCTATTTCGTATCTTATCTAAATAAACTATTGCTTAACCATCTGCTCATACTGTCTCCGATGAAGGAATATAATAAATATCCTAGAAACAGGTGTAAGGCCTATTTATAAATGTTCTAAAATCTACACAGCCTTGGTTTTATTTATCTCATTACGGAAAAAATTATATATATATATACAATAAATGAAAAAGTGCATTGTAAATAAACAACGACAGATAATAAAACGTATACGTATACTGAGTGTACAACCGGACGTTAAATGTATGCAACACACTCAAGACTTTTTTTAACAATAAGTTTTATATATACTGTACTCTGTACTCTTTCACTACAACTTTCTTCCACTCTTTCTTCCTGTTTCTGTTGTACCTGTATTTCAAAGGGCCAGCCTTGTCACACACTGTGTCACGTTGAATCCCTCTGAGAACTACGTTAAGAGTACACGTGTCCGTGGAGTGCTCAGCCACTTCTACGTTAATTTCACGAGTAGGCTGTTCCGTTGATTGGATCAACTGGAATCCTTGTCCTCGTAACCGACGGAGTGCCACGATATATATATATATATATATATATATATATATATATATATATATATATAGGTTAGTAGAGTTAGAGGCTGGAATAATGGTCTAAGAGATAAAAGTATCCGTTATACTACTGGGTTACTTATGTTAACCCTGGAAGTACATGTGCCAGCATATTATGCTTTTAGATTACAGGTAATGACAAAGATAAACAAGTGTTTGTCAGGAATCAAATTTAAAGTAAACAGAAAATGAAGAAATGGAGATTTCTCCATTTTCCGTTTACTTCATATATATATATATCAAATAAAATTAAAAACAGAACACAAAGGATATCGCGGTACACGTGTTTCAAGCCTTATAAATAATCCGTTCTTACATCAGTGTATTATTGATATAAAAGATGGTTTAACGCACTCTTCAGTCGTAAACATTGTTATTCCAAAGAGTTACATCACACTATAAAAAACAATGTTTGCGGCTGAAGAGAGCTTTAAACCATATATCAATAATACACTGATGTAAGGACGGATTGTTTATAAAGCTTGAAACACGTGTACCGCGATATCCTTTGTGTTCTGTTTTAAATTTTATTTGATATATTCTCTCTCACCTCTGCCACTATCTGGCATATACAGGTGCTTACACTTATCAAGTATTCTCCTTAAATTTACAGTATATATATATATATATATATATATATATATTATATATATATATATATATTATATATATATATATTATATATATATATATATATATACTGGCGCAGGAGTGGATGTGTGGTAAGTAGCTTGCTAACCAACCACATGGTTCCGGGTTCAGTCCCACTGCGTGGCATCTTGGGCAAGTGTCTTCTGCTATAGCCCCGGGCCGACTAATGCCTTGTGAGTGGATTTGGTAGACGGAAACTGAAAGAAGACTGTCGTATATATATATATGTGTGTGTGTATGTGTGTGTGTTTGTGTGTCTGTGTTTGTCCCCCTAGCATTGCTTGACAACCGATGCTGGTGTGTTTACGTCCCCGTCACTTAGCGATTCGGCAAAAAGAGACCGATAGAATAAGTACTGGGCTTACAAAAAAGAATAAGTCCCGACTAAAGGCGGTGCTCCAGCATGGCCGCAGTCAAATGACTGAAACAAGTAAAAAGAGTAAAAAGAGTATACACAAGGAAATAGGGAGAAATATATATTTTACTGAGAGATATTTATTTTTACTGTGTTCACATCTTATAGAAATGTGTCATATACTTATGCTTGTACACATTTAAAACTTTATGGTATTCTAATTATGGGCAGGGCTTCTTCCTCAATCTCCTGAATTTCATTTCCTACATACATGTATGTTTTTTCATTGGTAATGCTTTTGATATGTATAAACATAAATGTAAAAGTTTTCCCAAATAAATTGCACTTCAGGTTTGAAGCTCTGATGAAGTTATAAGGTGGTACTCAAGCACCCAACTATGAGTGCATTAATCTTATAGCAGAAACAGATGTACGCTAATGAAGTTCATAATTATTTTTATTTCCATTGTCTTCTCAATTTCTTATTACAGTTGTGTCCTCGACTGACGCTTCATACTGAAGCATATGCATGTTGAGTTCGAACACTAGGTCATTAGCATGGCAATGCCGAAGCGGAATACACACACACACACGCATGCGCTCACACACACACGCGCACGGATACACATGATGTTATATGTATATAAGTGTGTGTGTTGGATGAATATGTAATAATATAAATTCTTAAAACTTATGCACACAATTATACGCTTATAGTGACGTATCTAAATAATGCACACGTGCAGACATTAATCAAAATCCGTTATGTTGTAAACGTGGTTTCTACCATAACACACTGCTGGTTAGATTTCAGTTGTGAAATGTCTGAGTTTATACTGAACTGTTTCATCGGTTCAGTAGAATGTTCCGATTGTTTATCTTGGTTGTGTGAAGTGATATCTGATAACTGCAGTTGAAGCGACTCCTCTAAATCAGATGTCGGACACTGAACATGTTGCGTTGGTGCCGAATTCTGGCGATGGCAAGAATAGTGTCCGGTACTCGACCGTAGGCTCACTGTGTCGCGTCGCATTACATAACGGCTAATCTTTCGTTTCATATTGATGTGGACCTGAAGAGAAATGTTGACAATGCATTAGTTATATATTTCGAAACGTATTTTATTATATGTGGTTAAAAGAGGTAAAACATATAATTTATGTAAAGGAAACATTATTCTAGGAAGAGCAACAATATCTTATTGTATTTATAAGATAACAAGAGCACTCAGAGAGCGCAAACCTCCGCCAAGGCAACACCAACGTCCTTATTTCTTTTATTGAGCACATGGCTCTTATAGAGAGGGGACAGTACAAGGACATAGAAGACAATACAATGGGGTACGTAGAGGTGCAATGATCCAGTGGTTAGGGCAGCGTAATCGCGGTTTCGATTCCCAGACCGGGCGTTGTGAGTGTTTATTGAGCGAAAACACCTAAAGCTCCACGTGGCTCCGGCAGGGGACGGTGGCGATCCCTGCAGTACTCTTTCGACACAACTTTCTCTCTTTCTTCTGTTGGCCTGCTCGCTTAGTCAGTGGGGTGGCGTCATTTGAAGGCTAAAACAATGCGAAGTGCATTGTGACCAGCGATGTGTAGCAACATCTGATAGCCTGGTCGGTCACGGTGACCACGGTGAGAATGGGGTACATAAAAACACATATCGTATGAAATTATGGATACAATGAAAAATGAGGATGGAATGACTTACCTGCCCACCCCATAAACAGGCAGTCTCATTTTACTGTTTTTATATAACGTTTTACTAACAGTTCAATATTCTGTCTTGTATCTGTTGGTTTTCCTTTTTCTTTTTAATTTACACAAAGTCACCAATTATTCAGTTCTTAAATTTCCTCACCCTCATTTACACCAAATACTCCGTTAAGTCCTCGAATGCCACTACCGGCGGCAATTCATTAAAACGAAACTCTACTGGTGTCACTTCTAACTTTTCCCCAAACGATTCCTTTAACCTTTCTCCTCTCTCTCTCTCTCTCTCTTTCCAGCACAACAGCAGTTTTTTCTAGCGGTGTCATATGAAATTATCACCCATAATTATGACCCTAGTATCGATCTATTGCATTTCAATCTATTTTAGGGTTAGGGTTAGAGTTAGGGTTAGGGCTAGGGTTAGGGGTGGGGGGAGGGTATATTTTTTCTTCAGAAATGTAAATAAACCCAATCTGTTATTTTTCTTCAATTTCTGCAATTTCAACCAATCAATGACATCTATTGAGGTGAAAACATTCTGTGCCGTATGAATATGTCCCTCGTTTAAGAAACAGATTGGGTTTATTTACATTTCTGAAGAAAAAAAAGATACCCTTCCCCACACCCCTACCCTAACCCTAACCTTAAACAGATTGAAATGCAATAGATCGATACTAGGGTTATAATTATGGGTGACAATATCATATGACACCGCTAGAAAAACTGCCGTTCAAACCGAAAATATCTCAAATGACTCGACTACAACACCAACGTCCTCTCAACGATTAGCCAGAGATGATTTTTAAAATGAGAATATCTGAAATACACTTGACTGCTTTCACAAACGAAAATACTTAAAATGAACCCGACCGCTCTTAAAAATAAAGCAAAAAACAAACAGAAAAAAAATTCGGTATCCTTGTCCGGTACGGGATCGATCCCCAAATCTAATCAGTCCGTGCTAGTCACGAGGCCAAACATCCCTGAAAGCTTCATCTGAATCCGTCCAGCGGTTCTTGATATATCTCGTCCACGGACAAACAAAGAAACACACGACTTAAAACAATAACTCTGCCTTCGCGAAGGCGGGGGTAATGAGATCAAAGACTATGGACAGACATTGCATGAAACGTAGCATGAGCGTATCCAAAGATGAAATCATTTTTTAAATTCTATTTTTTACTCGTGCAAAAGAATAAATAAATGAATAAAAATAGGGGGACATTTTATTGCCGTTTAAGATTCATAAATAGATTTTGAAGTTACTTATATGCAATTGTTCCAACTACGACCTGAGCAATACAAATCTCTTAATCAAAAATGCTAAATTTTGTGTTAGTAATTTTTAAGCATGAAGCTTCTTTTCGTGCCTTTATTTGAAACCATATACTTTGTGTTATTTTTGATGCACCGGAGTAAAATAGCGGAATACATTTGCACTAGAAATTTCTAAACAGAAATCATGTGCAAACTTGATGTACTGATATATAAAGAAAGACATTGCGACATAATTAATCCGTCGCTGAGTCAACCCCAAAGGTATTCTATTTTTATGTAGCGTACGGAGACAAAGAAATGTCTCAAACAGAAATCGAACTTGCTTCGCAGATTCTGGTTAACAAACCACACTACATGGAATGGCTGGAATGTCAAGGCGAAAGACAGCTTCAAGATCGATTCTACGAGATAAAAAGAGGAAACAAACAAATCAGTACATTGATCTTCAAATATCTTTCAAATGTTTGTATAAAAGTCTTCACATTCATTTTGATAATAGATAAGTTTATCGATAATGAAAGAAATAATTCTTATTCTAATAATCACACAATGACAACAGGTGATGTATGCGTAGGAAATATAAATTAGACGCATGAAAATATTATTTTCTACTCTAGGCACAAAGCCCGAGATTTTGGAGGAGGAGGCCAATCGA
>NC_043004.1:77076865-77111865 GCF_006345805.1 Octopus sinensis | reverse complement strand
CTCATTCTCCATGTAATGTACAAGGGCCATCACAGTAGACAGAATACCAAGTACAACTACAGAACGAACGGCATTGGGTGTCCCGTGTAGAATCACGCCCGTGCGCACATACGCACACACACGTACACACGCGCGCGCGCACACACACACACACACACACACATAAACACACACACACACAAACACACACACTCACAAACCATGTCTCTATTTTCTCTTTCTTTCTTTCTTTCTTTCTTTCTTTCTTTCTTTCCTTCTTTCTTTCTTTCTTTCTTTCTCTCTCCCTAGTTTAGCCACAGAAAAATCATAATTGCAAAATATAAGCAAAAGTGATCACTGAAATACCCCACGAGTGGAAAAAAATGAGTGAGTACCCGGGAGTTAACAGCGTATTAATTCAACGCATAATGACAATGATATATGAAATTCACAATCCTACCGATAATCCTTCAGTGTCTGTTACATGTAAATGCAATTTTCAGAATGCCTAGAAATGTTGATGAATATAGGAAGGTTATTATTCCTCTGAGCCATACACACAAATTATTTGTGATTCTAAATGCTTCAGTGTAGTGGGAGTAAACTAAGACTTAAATCAACAATCCTCAATACAAAAAAGGTATTGATAATGTACGTTCAGTCGATAAGAATTCGCCTAAAAACAGATTACATTTTGTTAGCGATATGCGAGATGAATAGGTATCGCTGATAAGACTTTGTGTCATCAGGAGCTGTTAGACTCTTCAGGTTTAGGACGGAAATTGTATACATGCACACAGTAGAGTCATACACATCTTACTTTCATTCTTGTAAAAGCTTACTTTAACACTGTATCAATATATCACTGTATCTAATACGCATATATTCGCTGTTACACGCACGCACACACACACACGCGCACACAATTTTAAATACAATATGTAGAATTAAAAATATTCTGAAAGAAAAGGTTACACAAACTGTGAAAAAAATTTAATATAATTCTGACAAAACATTTTCGAAACTTAAAGAAGACCATTTTCAAAGGCAAATACAAATATCAATGAATAGCCAAAAGCATCATAGCTAAATGTATGTGTTCTACAACCAAATCGTGATTACAGTCACTGTATACAATGAATTTATGATTTTAAACAAAGATTTATGTGAAATATCTTTACAATTTGACCTTCAATAGTTCGGTTTTACGCAAAAGCTAAAAAACATTTTGGAACTCCCAACATCCAGAATTAGATTTATCCGGAAAACATTTAAGCAAAGCGTATCATTAAATGTAAATTGACACATCAAATGGAAATGTCTGATTGAAAGCAGGCTGGCACTATAAAACCAGCCAGTGAAGATAATCCTCTCACTTCCACTGATGGACAGACAGAACGATCAGCTAAATATAGCAGAAAACAACATACTAACATTAGAAATATTGAATTTCTAAATGTCTCAACGAGAATATTCAGGTTGCTAGTCCTAGCTGGTGGGGGTGCTTGCCTCCCCTTTGCGAATATAAGGACACTGGAAATGTGTCAAAGCCGACAGGAAGCGTCGATGCTTCCTAGGGCTATATAGCGGTGGTGTAATTCCCTTTACGGGACTGTCACGTTATGTTGACTTTATACAACCACTCAACATACTAACAATTTAGCTGAAATTCATATCTAAAACTTGTGGACGCTTTACCAATAATCTGGGATGACATGTTTCAACAGGTCCACAACTATAATTTGGGCGACAGTAAATAAGAATTAGAGACAGTGAACGAAAGATCAAACAAATATCAGAAGACAACACAGCCCAGAGGTATGAAAACAACCTGCGATTAACTTTTTGATATGTATTTCAGCTATTTATTTTGCAAAGTACTATTTTTCCTTGAATTTGTGATTTCATAGAAAGGCAAGTAATTCTTCATATTTTGCATCTTTGGTATTTTGTCTTTACAGTTTGAATTGTAGAATTGTCTATCCAATCGAAATATTGCAACAGCTAACAGTGAAATATAGAATTTTACAAAAAGCTTTTTCGACTGTTATCAAGTCTTCACGTCTGTTTTTCAAAAATATCTTATTTGAAATATATTGCTTTTGTTTTGGACTGGAAATTGTTTGTATTTTAATGTTCTTGAATAAACTTCTTCGCATACAAAAGCTGAGACAACTATACTTCACAGTTGTTATTTTGAAATGCTTGTCTTCTGATATTTACGAGTCCATTGAATAACTATTCAACCCTGTTAAATGTTGGCCTTCCTAAACATAAACTAATATGATATTTCCAGCCCTAAATAAAATTAACTTGTACTTTTAAAGATGTTCTTCAGGATAACGTGAAATATTGAGCTTCAGATTGAATAAAGTAAAATACAGCTATGAATAAAAGGTGCGTAGATTATGAATTTTGATTGAAGAGATGGGGGCCTCAAAATAAAAAGGTGCAGAACCTCTAAAAGTCATGCTACGGCCCTGCGTCCGGAACATCATGTATAAATTATACACTGGCTGCCTCAATCTGTTATTGCAGGATCATTGTGCCACCGACAATATTATAACTCAAGCAAATTGGAGGAAAGAAGATGTGGAACTGTATACAGCAGCTAGTAATTAACAAAATGATGCATGAAATAAACAAAAAGAAAAACGGAAAAAATTGCAGGAACTTAGCCGTAGTGTGACTGGATTACCAGAAGGCTTTTGGAAGTATACCACGTAGTTGGATTATCAAGGCTTTACAGTTAGCAAAAGCCCCACAACTACTTTGTACTTTATCGAACCACTTTGTTCCGTAGGAGTGATAAAGAGCAAATTGAGTCGAATCGCATTCACTAACAAAAAAGGCATTTTCAGGGTGATAACCTGTTGGTGTTGCTCTTCGTCTGCGCATTAAACCCATTATCAAAACTGCTCAGAAAACAGTAACTGGAAGGGCATTCGGCTATAGAAAATCTGCCTCAATGAAATTTGTTCGATCTAAGCAATCATGGGAAAGTAGACGTTAAAATTTTTTAGTTCGTTTTTCGTACAAAAGAACAAAAGAAATATTTGGAATCTGTTAGATTTTTATATTCGCAATCAGGAATATTCCATCGTATCTAAAAGTCTCATAGAATTTAAATGAAATTAAAATAATGGAAAATAAAATGGTAGTTTCACACACTAATACAGACAAACGTACGCGCGTGCAAATACGCAACCGCGTGCGCTCACATATACAGGGGCCGGCTGAAAAGTTCATAGACTGATCAAGGTACTCTCATAGAATGTGACCAAATAAAGCTTATTTTTCAACATAGTGCAACTTTTAGTTCACGCACCTCTTCCATCGGCGTTGTATGCTCAAAAACACAATAGAAACTAAACTTTATCACATATTATAAAATGAAAGGCTAAAGAATATAAGAAAACACATCAAATCATACCGCACAATAAAAACAGAGAAAGTTTTCAATTCATCTTATTGTAGATATACAATAATAATAAAAAAGACAAACTTTCTGGGCAGTAAAACATTCTACTTAAGAACTACCAGAGTCGGTAGTGTATTTAGCACAATACTAAACACAAAAAGTCTATATTGATGTATCAATTGAACATTGCATACCAAGGACAGACGCTCTTTAAAATACCCAGACCCATAATATTGATTAGAGAAAAATACATATACATATATACACATACAAACACAAGCATATCCTATTCACGTATCGGTGACGCTTTTGATTCCATAGACTAGAAATTACGTTAAAATAAAATCAAGGCGATTGAATACGCTAAAATAGCAATTCAATAACAATAAATGATGCGAAAACAGGTTAATATATGTTTATATATGGGATTAGTAAGGAACCTTCTGGAAAACATTCTCTAACAACTAATTAATTACTTTTAACTGAGAACCAGGTCAATTTGAACATTACATTCTCATTTGATCAGAGGCCTGCTTAATTTGCGATTGAGTAATCCTATGATGAAAAGCGTCCAGGTTTTGATCATTATATATTTTTTGGCTTTTATATATTCAAGACTACATTGTCCGACATATCCCTCATTTTCAGACAATAGGATGTGATTCAAGGGAGATGCAGATGCTATGTCTAAACCGAACGACTACATAGAGGCTCTCTCTCACTGGCTCAATTTCTATACATTGTGCAGTAACGTGGTACATACAATAAGAATTGAAAATTTTTGGAAGTCTGAAAGAATTGAATTGATGGTATATTACTGGAACTTATTTCGTTGGTCATAAATGGATGAACAAAATAGACAAGATAATCGAGATGAAAAACGAAGAAGGTTACGCAAAACATCAAGTCTACCTGTCTATTTCAAAAGTTTAAAAAATTAAATATTTACCTGTTCATGGAGAAAGCAGAATAGCAGTGATAAAATTAGTCCCTGAAAGGCAAAAACAGAAAAAAGTGATTTGCTCAAAATATTTGCTTATGATGTTAGGATATTAATTCATTTTTAGTTTTAACCGACAATTTAGATTCACATGATATAGCTTAGCTAGAGTTATATCACGTAAGACGTTACAGTGAGATAGGTGAAGACTTTCAAAATGTTCCATAAGAAAAGAAGAAACATTTTCAATGTTTGTAACAAAGAACGATGCCGTGTTTGTAAGTTAAATGTTATTTCTGGATAATGAAATATATTTGTGGGGTAAGGGATTAACAAGAGATAGTGCCTATTTAAATGTAGACTTTTTTTAACAATATTTTTGGGCTTTGAACTAGAAATGAGACTTAAACAACAGCAGTGTCTACTTTCCAGAAACTGGAAAAATACATTGACCAGACCACTAAGGAGTCTAACTGAATTGAGAGAACTGGTGACAGATCTGTTAGAAACTCTTCCCGCTAAGAATAACTCTAAGTTATTCTTACCGAAAAGCCCCGAAGTTTAACGATGTCACTTGCTGAGTTAACTAGCATTGTGACACCACCGTAAACTGTGGGTTTGGTTTTACTTAAATTACTAGAAGTGGTGTTTCGCTCCTCATAGTCGCCATTTGCTATTTTGTTGCGTTACTAATTCACCCGAGGAGTGATTGAACTTAAGCAGTGTATAAATGGCAGAATTACACCTGCGGGGTTTCAACCAACAATAGAAAGAAATACAATTAAACATCACAAGAAATTTTGTTCTGTTATTTACCTTTTTTTTTTATTATGCATGCAGCTTTAGAAAAATTTCATACATCTTGAATTGTAATTGGTGAACCGTTTTCAAATATTATGAACTGACAGTATAAAGCATTAAAGTCTAATATCTTTCAACATAGATATTAGAGTGATTTTTTACTAACCTGGAACGAACTGTATAACATTGATACATAAAGAAATGGCACGTCAACAGCTACGTTCATCTCTGGTGGTAGCATCATGAATAACAGATTAGGAACTCCAAACAACGGTACCAGCATGACTGTGAACTTAGCTAATTTTCTGAAAAGACATTTAGGATTGTCAATAATTTGATTAATTTAATGAGACATGTGCCTAATACCCGTTTCTCTTATGTGAAAGAGTGAAAAATATATTTTTCTAGTTATTTGTCCTTGACACTTTTAAGGGAAAGGATTTCTATTTATTTTGTATATCTTGACTAAGGAATGGTGAGCCGAATATCTTATCTGTTCGGTCAACAGGATAATTTCACCTGTATCACAGTTTAAGAAGATAGAGCAAAATCACTTTCGAAGGACACATATTAATCCCGTTTCACGTGGCAATTGAACTTTGAACAAGAGTTAACGGAATTGTAGAACAAGCAGTTTATTGTTTGCACCTATTCGATCTTCTATGTGAAATTCTTTGGCTTGATTTATAATCGTCAGTTACATAATCATGATGCATTGGAGGGGAAATCCGTTCTTTTCTCAAATGAAGTGGGAAGCACTCCGTCGGTTACGACGACGAGGGTTCCGGTTGATCCAATCAACGGAACAGCCTGCTCGTGAAATTAACGTGTAAGTGGCTGAGCACTCCATAGACACGTGAACCCTTAACGTAGTTCTCGGGGATATTCAGCGTGACACAGAGAGTGACAAGGCCGGCCCTTTGAAATACAGGTACAACAGAAACAGGAAGTAAGAGTGAGAGAAAGTTGTGGTGAAAGAGTACAGCAGGGATCACCACCATCCCTGCCGGAGTCTCGTGGAGCTTTAGGTGTTTTCGCTCAATAAACACTCACAACGCCCGGTCTGGGAATCGAAACCGCGATCCTACGACCGCGAGTCCGCTGCCCTAACCACTAGGCCATTGCGCCTCCACTCAAATGAAGTAGTTCTTGCTTAGAATGGAAACGATATCATGGAGACCCCCATCACTATTCACATATTCAGTTTATAATATTTTCTTATTTAGTGGATAAAATCATAAATTACATTAAAAAACGAAAGAAATTATGCCGTTGTCTTTCTCAACTTCATTAATAATGTACGTAAAAACATTTTATTTTAACCGGGAACTGAAAGTAGATTGTAGATTGCCGGGAGCTTATTTCATGCTAATTTCCATATTAGACTGTTTGAGAGGGAAGTCTGTACCAAAGGCTTTTGGAGGCCTTTCCACACCAATGGGATTCACGTAGTTAACGTTTCTTTTGAACAGTTAGAATTTGGCGGCTGCAGGGAACAATGTGTGCAAGGATGGTTTTTAGGCGACCATTGTTCGCGGAGCACTGCATAATGGTTACTATGGGATGTGAAGATGGGACATAATACAAGTTATGACAGGAAGAAAAGCAAGTGAGCCTGGAATGTTTCGGTGTCATGAAAGCAAATAGCTGTTCATAGGAGCAGAAAGCTGTGTTGCGACAATATTGCAGCATTATAGCAATAGATTGTGAAGTGAATCTATGAGCCAGAAGTTTGAGTATCTGAGTAAGATACATATATATGCTGATCAGTCGAGAGGCCTATTTAGAAAGTTGAATAAAGTAATTCCTTTTTGTCTTCAGAGGAAGGGTGTTATTGATTAAGCTGACTACAGTGCATGCAAGGCATATATTTTGTTGACTTTAATAGAGAAAAGAACAAAGTTCACACCAGTGAGATGGTATAAAATATAAAATAAGGCGGCGAGCTGGCAGAAACATTAGCACGCCGAACGAAATGCTCAGCAGTATTTCGTCTGTCGCTACGTTCTGAGTTCAAATTCCGCCGAGGTCGACTTTGCCTTTCATCCTTTCGGGATCGATAAATTAAGTACCAGTTCGCACTGGGGTCGATATAATCGACTTAATCCGTTTGTCTGTCCTTTTTTGTCCTCCCTGTGTTTAGCCCCTTGTGGGTAGTAAAGAAATAGGTATAAAATATCACGAGGCAGTTAGTCCGATGCTCTCCTGTTTTACAATCCAGTCAACCTCAAAATAACAATTTCTAACATTTAAGACAATACTAAAAATTACGGAGTGAATACTCAATTCAATTGGCTCCGATACTTGACAGATAGAAATTTCTTTCTATCAGTGAAGGACTAAAGAAAAGCCAATACAGAACCTAAACTAACAGACTAATTAACTTGAGGTATTTTGTCCGACACTTGATCGAATCTGCTTTTCATCATCTTAGCCCTCTGCATGATAACGATTATTAACAAATCTTGGGGAACTATTTAGTCGATCAATATATGACTGGTCCTGAAAGATCGATCTCGGTAGGAGGTGCATATAAATACAAAAAGTTATATTTATTTAATCTGCAATTTTTTGCCCTAAGACACTGTTTTAAACCGTAAAAAAAGGAAAACATGTCTTTGTATTAATAATTATGTTCTACTGAAGGCTGCACATGAGCAGCTAATGTTTCAAAAGCATCATTGAATACTGATGAAATTTCAGTATAAGACGAGAAATGATAACATTTATATAAATAGTTTATACGAACTGAGGAATATTCTGGAAAGCAGGAAATTGTACATATATGTTCAAACTGGTTTGTATTTAAGAGACAATATCAAATCAAAGAACACATTCCTTCAGGCACTCTTAACAATACTTATATAGATTCAGCAGAATAAAGAGAACAAGTAACAAAACGCACCCAGCCTTTCTGCAATTCTCTTCCAATTTCTTCAATGTCTTAGACGTTCTTCCTTCTGGCGTCAATAAAATATTTACCAGCAAAGTAGGAGGAACGATTTAATCAAGTGTACCCATCCTTATATTTTATGCTGTAAATCAATACTTACGATCGAAGGGAGATAATGAAAAATATGCTATTTAACTTAACTTAACTCAAGGCCATGGTTTGCATTCAAATTTGACACTTCCGAATCCATAGAAAATATCTGGAAAAGAAAACGGATAAAGGATATAATTCTATTAATTAATTGATGCTGGGCTAAAACACGGATGAGTATACAAACATGCATACATACATACATACATACATACATACATACATACATACATACATACATACATACATACATACATATATGCATACATACATATGTGTGCATCAATGTGCTTGTGTGTGTATATGGGTTTATATATATATATATATATATATATATATATATAAAACTTGAGTATACACTAGGTAGTATGCCAATTAAAGAGCTTTCCCTGTCTACGGCTACCCGATGTTATCAACAGTAAGGATATAAATGTCACTGGATCTACTTCAGGAATTTCTCAGAGACCATAGAGTATTTAACAAATGAGAGAAAGAGAAAATGGAATTCACGAGATTCTTTATTAATCACACACACGCATACGCACGCACAAACACACACACACACATACACACACACATATATAAACGAATGTGTGTATATGTGTTTGTGTGTGCGCATGTGTGTGCGTGCGTGCAGATGTATACATACGTGATTATACTCAGTAATATGCCTTGTGTAGTACACATTGCGAGACATTTTCGACTCAGTGTCCAGATTAGCATTCCGGTTCTATTTCTGAATTGGCATTTAACCACAGATATAATATTTACTCGTGGATCATGCAAGAATTTTGATAAAAAGAAATTATATTGAAAATTAATACAGCATCATACTCGAACCTGAAAATTCAACAAATCTGTGAAAAGAACTACCGTAGACGGTAGCCCCGGGACAAGTAACGACTAGATTCATGCACTTCATTGCCAGCGACAACCGGAAAACGCATGCATAGGGAATAGATCCAATAGTAAATGCTAATTCCATTAGCACATTAATAACGTGTGGTTTCACACACTACTATTTAATTTAAATGGTTATAGTTTAGAGCACGAAAGTTACATTTCTAACGTATATTACTAGCGAAATTCATATTCAGTACACTTTTACAATCAAAGTTTGGATAAAAGAAACATTGATCACAGGGCAAAATTAATTGAAGCTCTGCAGCTTCAAGAAACTTTGATGTTTTTATGAACAAAGAACAAAACCCAACTATAGAAAATGTCAAACAATATAAATATCTCTAATGGGAAGACAAGCTCACTATTCATACCTGGCAAAGGAATTAACTGAATGTCGAGAAGACAAGTGAGATGACTTCTGTATTGTAACAACTCTTGGTATAAAGTTTCACCAGCAGATAGTGTGAAAAGATGAGAAATAATACGTTAGACAAGCTTTCAGATTTTCACGAGTAGTATCCGGAGACTTTGCAGAAAGCATTCTTTAACTCTTTGTTAAAAGTGGATAGAATAGGACTCAGAGGAGAAGCTAATCAAGAAAAGTGGATGCAGGTATTTAAAGAATCAAATGTTTTATGTGCTTTAAATTTACAGCGATCTTACGCTGGTGTCTTAGAGTATAATGCCCAAAGCGTTATATGTGAGATCGCATTGTACTTGAGAACACATATATATATATACGTATAAATACATGCATGCACCCATGCATACGTAGATTGATCCACATACACAAAAATGCAGTATACACGTAAATATTATTATTAAATATAGTTGCTGTATTGCAACACAAATCTAAATGCATTAGAATAGAATAAATTTCTTAGTAATATTCCTTCTAAAAATACTTGTATTTCCCCTAAGGACGAGAATGAATTATTTTTGCAAAAATTCTTAATTAATTGAAATTACTTTTCCTTTCCCTCCGAGTCGCAAATGTGTTTTCGTTTTCTTTCTCTAACTAAAAGGAACGTTTCACTTCATTAATATGTTTTGCGTAACTCATTCAGTACACATACTCACTCACATACGCATATATACGAGGGGTGTTCATTAAAGATTTCCCCTGACCCACAAGGACTGGGATAAACGAAACTTGGCATAATTATTAGTTCTTCTCTACATAGCCACCACCAAGGGTGACACAATTCTCCCTTTGCTTTATGAAGCTGTGAAGACCTCATCTCTAGAACTTGGTAGGTTGTGTCTTGAGCCAAGACTTTACCTCAGAAATAAGTTCATCATCATCCGAAAAGTGCTTCCCCTTCGAAAAAGACTTCATGGTTGGAAAGTGGTAGAAGTCAGATGGTGCAAGATCGAGAGAGTAAGGGGGGTTGAGGAAGGATTTCATAGTCGCAGGAGAGAGCTTTCATCTGGGCAACATGCGCATTGTGAACTGGGCCATTGTCTTGGTGGAAGCAAACTCCTTTCGTCAGCATAACACGCCTTTCTGCTTTAATGGCATCCGATAATTTCTGCACCAGAGAAGCATAGTATGCTCTGTTAATTGTGGTGCCCTTTGCCAGAAAATCCATCCTCACTACTCTGCGCTGGTCCCCCAAAACTGTGAGCTTCACCTTGCCTGCTGAAGGTTGGATACGAGCCTTCTTTGGAGGTGGTGAGATTTTATGTTTCCATTGCTTCAACTGGACTCTAGTCTCAGGATCATAGTAATGGCCTGTGTGATAAGTCTGCCGAAAAATTCCTCGTTTTCTTGGCACATTGTCAATAGAGCCTGGGAGGAGCAATTGACTCGTTCCTGCTCCTGAAAGGTGTGAGCATCCGAGGAATCCATCGTGCAGACAACTTCCGCATGTGCAAATGGTCGTGAATGATTTGTTCCACGGACCCTACACTTATCTTTACTTCTTAGGCTAGCTGCCGAATAGTTATGCGGCGATCCTCTAACATAGTGGCTTCCACTTTATGGATGGTGTCGTCATCAACGGCGGAATGTGGTCGTCCAGGAATAGGAACAGTTTCCACTGATGTCCGACCATTTTGAACTGGCGATGCCAGTGCTTGACTACGTCGTATGATGGTGCATCCTCACCATAAACCTTTTTCATCCCATAGAAAGTTATATTACGGTGTACGAGCTTTCAAGTATAATAACTTGATCACTGATCTGCATTCAACTTCCTCTATTATAACACCCAAGTCCACTTCAACAGCCGTAAATGACAAACGAATTCTAGTGGAAAGCTACAATTTACAATGTGGCATGTTGAGACATGTATAATGATACCTGTACAAGTTCTGTGTCCTACAATAGCCGAAAGTGGGTCAGAGGAAATCTTTAATGAACACACCACATATACTAAATGACATGTTTATGTGCATGTGTGTGTGCATATATATATATATATAATATATATATATATATATATATATATATATATATATATTATATATATATATGCATGCTGGAGGCGCTATGGCCTAGTGGTTAGGGCAGCGGACTCGCGGTTTCGATTCCCAAACCGGGCGTTGTGAGTGTTTATTGAGCGAAAACACCTAAAGCTCCACGAGGCTCCGGCAGGGGGGTGGGTGGCGATCCCTGCTGTACTCTTTCGCCACAACTTTCTCTCACTCTTTCTTCTGTTGGCCTGCTCGCTTAGCCAGCGGGGTGGCGTCATTTGAAGGCTAAAACAATGCGAAGCGCATTGTGACCAGCGATGTGTAGCAACATCTGATAGCCTGGTCGATCGCGGTGATCACGGTGATATTCATGCATATATGTTTGTATGTATTTGTGTCAACACCTATCTATCTATCTATCTATCTATCTATCTATCTATCTATCTATCTATCTATCTATCTATCTATCTATCTATCTATCTCTATCTATCTATCTATCTATCTATCTACTTATCTATCTATCTATCTATCTATCTATCTATCTATCTATCTATCTATCAATTTATCCATCGTTATTATTATGTATACATACATGCATATAGTTAACAAAGGCTGAAGTCATTAAATAGAATAAATGAAAAATACACATTAAGAACAGGGCATCACCAACGAGTGAAAAATACAGAAACACACAACGAGAGATAAGGACGGGACAAAATACCAAAAGAAGTCTAGATACTCCTCAGTTGTCGACTGTCGACAGCAGTATCTAAAATTTTTCACTCCCTTTGTTTCTTTCCCTCATCCTCTCTCTTGTCCTCCTTCCCCTCTGCCTATTGCTCACACGTGACTACAGGGTCATTTTTCTTGTCTCTCTGTCTTTTCAGGATTCGACGGCCAGCTAGCCGGACGTCATTTCCCTCGCCTCTCGATCTTTTTTCTTCTACTATTTATTCCATATCCTTTTATGAAATTTCTCCCAGGCGTTACCCATTACAATTAGTCTTGGCCTAACGGCCCTAAATGTCTGTCGTCGTCGATCGTTTACTTCCATATGTCTACTCTTGTATCGTTTGTTCGTTCGAAGCCCTAACCCTCCACAAATTTTAGATTTTAAAAATTTCTGGGTGCTGCCGTCTTATGAAGTTTTCTTGTCGACAACTGAGGAGGGGTTAGGCTTCATTTGGTATTTTGCCCCGTAGTTATCTCGGGTTGTGTGTTTACGTATTTTGCACTCGTTGGCGATGTTGTGTTCTTAATGTGTGTTTTTCCTTTATTTTATTACATACTTACTTACATACAACCATCGAATGTCGTATATTCTCACTCAGACAAAACTTAATGTTGAAAATTGAAGAAAACAGTGCCCTGTGTGTCGACAGCGAGCTCCTCAGGAAGCATTCTCTTCCTGATGATGTCCTATACAACCACCATAACAACTGGACTAACAGGGAGTAATATCACAGTCGACAACTGAGGAGGGATTAGACTTCTTTTGGTATTTTGTCCCGTAGTAATCTCTCGTTGTGTGAAACGCTCAGCATATCAAAAAGAGGACCATACATGCGTATATTTCCCGAAGACTTGAAGAAGACAGTAATATTAGTTTCAAATTTTGACAAAAGGCCAGTGAATTCGTAGGAGAAGGTAAGTTGATTACATCGACTCCAGCGATCAACTGGTACTTACTTTTTCGACCTGAAAAGTTAGAAGACGAAGGTGACCTCGGCGGAATTTGAACTCAAAATATTAAGACGGATGAAATGCCGCAAAACATTTTGCTCGGCGTGCTATTGTATTTTGTTTAGTGATGTAATTGTATACAGTTACTGTATACATAACCCTTTTAAAACTTTAGAATGTGTGGGAAAACAAAGTCATCAATACTCGAGTGAATATTTGAAATATGGACCTATTCCATCTATGAATAATGAGCAATTGCCACTATGTGTAATATGTGAAAAAAACAAACAAAGAAAAAAATACGTTTTCAAAATGAAGCAATGACGTCTTCAAGAATGATGGAACATTTACAAAAATTGCATCCTGATTAAGTGAGAAAAGGACTACTTTCATCAAATGAAAAATGATTTTAAAACCCCTCTTACTCTCAAAGTGTTGTTTACGAAACAAACTAGGCAACTACAGAAGGGGCTGGTTATGTATTATAAGCTTTCAAAATTAATTGCGCAATGTGTAAAAACGCATACTATTGGCGAAACTCTTCTCTTACTAGCTATAAATAAAGTTTTGCGTACTATGATTTGCCCGATTAAAAGGGCAATAACAGCGCCAATTCATCTCAGCAATAGTACAGTAGCAGCAAGCATAGATGATATGACTGAAGCTGTAGAGAGTAAACTATGTGATGCTTTATAAAACGAAAATTTTCTTTACAAGTTGACTTAATGTGACAATGAATCTTTGCTGATGGCCTACATCCGTTATGTACATTCAAACTGGAAATATTGATGAAAAAAATGGTACTTGACGCAAATGTTTCTACAATTTTTAAGATTCTTGAAAATTTTCTTAATGAAATTTTCTTGAACATTCCTCTCACAAATATTATTGAATGCGCAACAGATGGCGCACCAGTTATGATAGGCCGTAATCGAGAAGGTATTACGGCATATTTCGAGGAAGCAACTCCATATATATTTGAAGTTCACAGTGTTATTCATCGAAAACACTCGGCTGCAAAGCATCTTACTACACAACCACTTTTAATTTGTTTAGAGCAGATGGCTCAGAGTGCTTTCATAAAGGCTCCTCTGCTACTTGTTGGCTACCGCTTATTATTCCCATCTTCCGGAGTAATCTTATGGGATGGTTATGTATGCGGAAATTTTCATTGTCTGTCTGTCTGTCTGTCTGTCTGTCTGTCTGTCTGTCTGTCTGTCTGTCTGTCTGTCTGTCTGTCTGTCTGTCTGTCTGTCTGTCTGTCTGTCTGTCCGTCCGTCCGTCCGTCCGTCCGTCCGTCCGTCCGTCCGTCCGTCCGCCTGTCTGTCTGTCTGTCTGTCTGTCTATCTATCTATCTATCTATCTATCTATCTATCTATATCTATCTATCTATCTATCTATCCATCTGTCCGTCTGTCTGTCTGTCCATACATTCACACACACATATATGTATGTATATATATATGTGTATGCGCGTATATGTGTGCGTGCGTGCACGTGTGTTTGTGTATGTGTGCGTGTGCGCGTTCTCTTGTACCCATTTATAGATATACAAAATAGATTTATCAGTAATAGTCCAGAGCGTTGGTGATGGATGTGTAGCGGTGGCTAAATAGCTGAATGATCTCCCTTTTCTAAGTTTCTCGAAGCATCTGTGTCATGAGACGTGATTCGTAATTATTCAAGAAACTTAGCGTTTCTCTTGGAAGTTTCTAGAATGTCTAGCATTTCATTAATAAAAAACAGTTTGCTAACCCTGCTCTTCGCTTCTTAGTTGATTAGACTTAGAGCCATTCACGTCATTGCTATGTCTGTCTATTTCTCTACGCCACATGACTGAAAACCACCATTTGGCTGTTATTTCTACATTTTCTAATTCTGAACTTTCTTGCATAGATTTCTTCGTTCAACTAGATTCTACATTTTGATTAAGTATCCTCATCGACCAGTAAATAAAACATATTTTTATATAGAAAATATATAGGTCTTGAATTTATTCTTCATCTCTATAAACTCTTGTAATAATATACACGCAGCCATATCAACACCTCGTACTGAATATATATTCCCACTACAAACCCAATGTGTACTGGCAAATTATAACAATGATAAGTGTCCAACTGCAGACAAGTAGTGAGAGTTGAGGCCTGTATGTCTATGTTGGGTATGTAGGTATGCGTATGCATGTGAGTCCGGGAAGCCGAAATAACTTACGTAGGCATGAATGAGAAGTCGTAAGCAGTGATAAGTTGGTCTGTGCTAGCTGGAATGAGAAAGAATTATTCATGGTATTGTGTTGAGAGAAGTGGATGGTAAAAGGTGTCCAGGACGCTAAGTTGAAGTGAGAAACTAGGAGCCGTTCACAATGATGAAAATTCTGTGTTGGTCGTCCCAAGTCCTTACGCTGACTAAATTGAAAATGGCTCACAATACAGCTGGGTGAAAGCTGCCGTGTATTTATCCGCAGCCAGCTTTAATTGACTGAAATTGCCGTAGCACTACTATGGCTTTACTGATCACTGCATTCGGCAAAAGGGTGAGATAGATTAAGTACCAGGCTTTAGAAAAAATATGTTCTAGGATCGATTTGTTCGACTAAACCTTTCGAAGCAGTGCCCCAGCCGCTGTCCAATGACTGAGACAAGGATAAAGCAACAGATTATCACAAGTTATACACATGATCTCTGAAATGATCTCACTGTTTTCCAACAATGATTACACGTGAAGATTTTAAGAGTCATTATGATGCTGATGATGGCAATGATGATGATGATGATGCTCCACTTCATAATGATACAGATGATGGCAATGATGATGACTATGACGCAGTTTTGATACGGAACGAACTACTTACATTTACCTGAAAGTACGGCTGTTGCCTCGGGCTCGAGTCCTATCTCGTAAAACCCGAATGTTGTCAAGGAAAAATAGAAAATTTATCTGAAAAACAGAGAAAAGATTCAGTAAATACGCTAGTAGAATAGATGATTAATCATAATTTTAGTAAACATTTAGTTGTAGTTTGTATTAATGTACAGTTTAACCAATTGCATGCTTACATCAAATTTCAGTTACCCATAGTTCATGTTTTCAAGACTTTAAAATCTATATATTGATCAAACTTTAACGTTTACTTTCATATTCCTATTTCTAAAAGTAAATTCGATATTGATACAGGAGCCGACTTTATCATAACAACAAGAACAAAAGAAGTGTTTAGTGGTGATCCAACGATTAATTGGGTTATGAAATTGAGTTTTATGATTGCAGAAATCATGATACAGTGAGAAAAGCATCGTGTCCCCTTATTGTCATCTATTCACTGCAACCTTTGTTTTGGAAGGGTACAGTTTCTTCCTTGTTTCGTTAAAAATACAAAACTTTGTGTCTAGAAAAACTTAAACTAGATCTTTTCGGTTTGAACGGCAGTTTTTTCTAGCGGTGTCATATGAAATTGTCACCCATAATTATGACCCTAGTATCGATCTATTGCATTTCAATCTATTTTAGGGTTAGGGTTAGGGGTGGGAGAGGGGTATCTTTTTTTCTTCACAAATGTAAATAAACCCAATCTGTTTCTTAAACAAGGGACATTTTCATACGGCACAGAATGTTTTCACCTCAATAGACGTCATTGATTTGTTGAAATTGCAGAAATTGATGAGAACAAAAACAACAAATATCTTACAAACCATAGAATTTTCTCAATAAAGCCAAGAGAAAAAGATGTTTTATAAACACATTCTACCAGTATACGAAGTTTAAAAGTGTTTAGTTACGTGGAAATTATTTTTAAAAACTGCCGTTCAAACCGAAAAGATCTCTGAAACTTTAACGCTACTCACAATGATGGTCAATGTAATAGGACCGCGTATAATCCATAAATAACTCCAGTGCATATTCACACTCCAGCATCTATCAATAAAAGATAAATATGGGTTGAGTAGTGGATGAGAATTGATTAAATTTATCAATTGCTTTTACTGGTGTATATTTTATCGACCACAAACGAAAAATACGGTTTGACTCCATATAAATAATACAGCGAATCCCAAAAATTTCGATCAACTAATATTATCAAAGCAATTCGTAGACAAAAACTCCAGCGTGTGTTTAGAATCAAATTACAAAAAAAAAACAAAACAAGGGAGATAATTCCAGCAACAAGAATAATTGATCGAAATTGTTGGATATGTCCAATGTAGATTAAACTTGATCTGCTCTTTAAAGCCAAATGGTGGCTTATTAATCCTCTTTAGTGAAGCGCATTCTATTCACTTGGCAAGAATCTATGTGAATCTTCTTCTTCTTCTTCTTCTTCTTCTTCTTCTTCTTCTTCTTCTTCTTCTTCTTCTTCTTCTTCTTCTTCTTCTCATTATTATTATATTGAAACAGAGAAAACATGGATATCAACAATATAGTCAAGGAATTTGGGCATAAATTATCACTTCACATTTCTTTTTTTCTTGCTGGATCTGAAGGAAGGGGCAGTGCTTATAATCTTCGCAGTCCATCGCTGACAGATGAGACATGCTGTTAACGTTCAATTTAAAGTGTTGCAATTCGGTACTGGCAGAAGAGGCTTGAAGAGGAAAGGAAAGGAGCCCCAGTGAGTTGGCATTCTGGGAAGAAAGGAGTTGGTATAGCGGTTAATGCAGGTGATGAGAAGCAGAGGGCAATCCTAGACAAGACATAGGGGTCGTCACGTCTGTGGGCCAGAACCTTAGACCTTTGTGAGTCACTAGATATCAATTAGTCTCTTTTTTTTTTTGGCGTGTCTGTGTGTAACAACAGCGTTGACCCGGCAATACTCCTTTTGTCAGTTGTTTGTCAATGAACAAAAAGGAACGCAGTATTCCTATGCACTTGCCTGTTAAGTTATGACTTGTGGCATTAAGATACGGCTAAGTTGAAACCATTTCACTTATACTGCTAATAATTTTGACAAAATTATGTAACACTATTTCATTTATCGTCTACTAACAGAATTAGACCATGTAAGATCACTCATGTAAGACCACCGTACTCGACCTCGTAGAAATAGCAGCAAAACCGTCCTCAAGTCATATCTTGTTTTCTTAAACGAAAGGATATATTGGATAATGTATTCTCTGATTTCAAAAAAGAAGGGATGGTCACTGCTGAAAACTATTTGGTTAGTACAATGATACAAGAAATGAAATATGAAATGCTACTTACAGTGTGTTGTCATAATATATACGTGCAAAAATCCAGGGAATAAGAAATGTGAATGGAAAACCTATTATGAAAAATAAATAAGTAAATAAATAAGATAAATGTTATTTGATTGTATTTATTTGTGTGTGTGTGTGTGTGTGTGTGCGTGCGAGTGTGTGTGGGCGGGGAATAGGAGTAAGACTGTTGCTTAAATTTCATTTCAATATTTATTCATCATAATTATTAATGTGACACATTTGATCTAGAACAGGGCTGTGCACTGAGCGAAATATGTTGGAATATATCCCAGCTTAGCTTTGATTGATTTCCAGAATATTCCACTTCTGATTATGGGATATTTTATCTAGCAATTACAGATAAGCAAAAAAGTTGTCCGTTACGTAGTTCTCGTTTACTCTGTCTGCAAAATATATTTATGGGCCACAACTAGATCGTTAGATTGACTGAGCTGTTAATAGGTTTGTGCCTTTGCCTGGAACACAGGACAATATATAAGTTCTATATCCTTTTGGTAGCATCTAGACGACAACCTCGTAACTCACAAAATTGTCATTCAAATTTCAACTACCTGACCCCCCCCCAAAAAAAAAAAAATTCCCATTCTCTTACATTAATATGATTTTGGAGTGATGTAATATTGATTTAGAAGATGAGTTTCTTCTTTAAATTATGTATCATTGTGCAGTGGTTACAGAAACATGAAAAAAAAAAGAAAAGAAGCTAACTGACATGGTAAGATGTTGTGGAGTTCAATCCTGTTCTGTTCTAATTACATGCACTTCCAGGTTTATAATTCACCAACAGAAATATTATTCTTCATGGTATATAATTGGTAACGTTGTATTAATATATGGAAATAGTGCGAACACGCTATCTTTAAGATAGCATATTTTACATTGATTTGACATTATTGTATCATATATTCCAATAGTGTATATGCATAAGTATACATATGACATGCGTGTGGGAAGAATGCAGGCAAGACATGCGACAATGAAGCAAACTCGAACGTCAATAATGAAAAGCGTAAAAAAGAGCTACAAGATGCAATGCCGTTATATTAAAAGAAAGTGCATTTATAAAGCAATGAAAAATCACTACCTAAATGCTGCAAATAAATTTTAATATATTTATATTCACGCTTCGATGCATGTTTAATACAGTTAGTATTTCTTTTTAAAAACACTATCATCATGAATACCACTATGCTATTGGTATATCTATACAAGTGTGCCCACTCTGCGACTTTTCAGCAAATTTTCAACAAATACGCTTCAAGTGACGTAGATTCTGATTATATTGGAATTTGTTGTGAAAGAAATTTTTCCGTGAGTGGGAGTGAGGTGGGGGTGTTTGTTGGTGTTTTGGAAAATTCACATGTCAGCTTTTGTTTCCTCATAACTCTGAGAAAAATGTGTATTTGTTATAGAAATTTTCAACAAATATCTTTCAGAGTGTAAAGATTCTAATTATGTTGGAATTCAATATGAAAAAAAAACCCAATTGGGTTTTCTTTATTACAGCAAATTCGGAATTTATACCATCTGAAGTATATTTGTGGAAAATTTCATTAAAAAATAACCATTTTTTCTGGAAGTTGTGAAGAAAGAAAGTCAGTGGGGCACAATTGTGTAGGTATGTCATCCTATCTACGTTTGCGTGCTGAGAAAAACTGAGCACATCACGTACACATTATAGACACCCATTTGATGCATACAGAACGAAAGAAGTGTATTGTTTGCTTATATAAAACATTGAGTTATATAATGAAAGATCTTTACATAGAAAATGAGAGAGAAGTGATGCAAACCGGTACGAAGATAAATAATAACAATGTAATCTTAGCATTATTTAAGCTAAAGCAATGGGCGTCTATACACAAATGTACCCCATCGATTTTGTTTCCTCATAACTTCTAGAAAAATGGGTATTTTAAAATGAAATTTTCTACAAATACGCTTCAAACGGTGAAGATTCCGATTATATCGGAATGAAATAACTTTCCGGTTGCTGGAGGGGAGTTTCAGAAAATTTACGCGCATCGGTTTTGTTTCCTGATAACTTTCGGGAAAATGGGAAGCTTTTTCTACAAATACTCTTCATTTTGTTTAAATTACAATTATAGTGGAATTTGATGTGAAAAGGAAAATGATGAGTACGCACACATACATACTGACACACTTCACGAATTTTCTTCGAAATTTCAAGTTTCATTTTGTAGATATATGTGATGTGTGTCAGCATGTATATGTGCTAGCCCACCAATTTCTTCCATCTTAAATTCCCATATAATCGTAATCTACACACTCTGAAAATTTCATCAAGAAATATACATTTTTCTCAAAGTTATGAGGAAACAAAGGCGCTTCATGTTTTTCCAACTCACGGAAAAAAATTTAAAGCAGACAGCTATAAGATGAAATAGTGCAAAGCGGTTGTTAAAAGAACGCGCATTTAATATTAAATGATGAAAAAAAAATGAAGAATAATAACTAAAAAAAAACAAAACAAAAGAGAAAGAACAAAATAGAGAATGAAACATAGACTATAATAGACGTTGTTGACATTGAACACGCAATGTTTGTCAAGTAGCAATTGGAACACTTATGTTCGCACATACGAATAAACTGTAGTCTGGTCATGAACACATTGCTCCGGCCATGCGTTAACGAAAGTCCATGAGAATCATGTCGTTTTATTAAAATTACATTAAAATGTGTTTTTAAAACCTACATCGATATTTCCTTATTCTTTCTCTATAAGGTTCGGGTATAGCTGTGTGGCAAGAAGTTTGCTTCCCAACCACATAGTTCCGGTTTCAGTTCCAGACACCTTGGGAAGGTGTCTTCTATTGTAGCCACGGGGCAACCAAAGCTTTGTCAGTGGATTTGACAGATGGAAACTGAAAGTAGTGTATGTGTACATATCTTTGTATCGCTTCGCTGACGAAGATTAGGAAGGCTGTTGTCCACGTCCACTGCACGCTGGTTCGTGGCTGATAAGGCCGATGTGGGATGACAGGGGTATGATTGAACTGATGACAGGGGTATGGTTGTTCAGTGTCTGATGATACAGCTACATTATTTTTCGCCACTGAGGTTTGTCTTCAAGAGAGGCACTGCTAGAAATCTTAAAGGAAGAAACAACATCACTGATGGTATGGCGCCAAGTAATGCGGTCAGTTGTTAGAGTGGAACACTCACGATAATCAATGTCACAAACGCTAAGGAACTGCTTCAGACAGTCCTTGTAACACTTCCTTGGTGCCCCCCTTGTTGCGGAGGCCAGTGGTGAGCTCACCGTACATGATGATCTTGGTAGGTTGCAGTCTTTCATCCTGCCCAACACAGTCGTGTCTCAAGTAAAATGGCTTCCAGGCTGGTGACCTTTGCTCGCTCGAGACCTCAATGTTGGTGATGTAGTCGTTCCAGTAAATGTTGCAGTGTTGGTGAAAACGTCCAAGGAGCCTGGTATGACAGCAGTAGGACTCAGCGCCATCTAGGATCGTCGTGCGAGCGACGGCCCCGTAGATGATGACATTTGTGCTGATATTAAGATGCTTCTGGTTCCACACACATTTATACAGTCTTCGCATCTGATAAAATGGTACATCCAAGGTAAGTGAACTGCTATACTGGCTTCAGTTCTCTTTCAGCAATGGTGATATGTGTGTGTGTGTTTGTCCCACACGGCCGCTTGGTTTGTTTACGTCCCTGTAACTTATCAGTTCGGCAAAAGACCTCGATAGAATAATGCCAGGTATTAAAAAAGTGCTGGGGTCGAGTAGTTCGACTAAAACTTCTTCAAGGCTTTGCCCCAGCACGGCCGCAGTCCAGTGACTGAAACATGTGAAAAGTAAAAATGTAGAAGGAGAATTTATGTAAATTACTTCTCTAAATTAGTATTTAAAAACTGTAACCAAATTCTTCCAAGCAATCTTAAAAATTCATTAAAAAGTATTACAAATTTATGTAAAAAAAAGAAGAAAAATACGCGAAAAGTATTTCATTAGTAGCTTATACAGTGAGGTCTTGTGTGTTGGCATCGGCTCACGCTGAGATCTCCTACAGAGATAATAAGAGTAACAGCTGATAATTACAGAGCAATATTATATAAATGTATGTGCTTATTTAACAGAGTGTTATATAACAGTGTTAGAATTCCTTCATGTAAAAAGAAAGATAAATGGCGCCGATTCTTTAGAAATGGTATTTTTGGAAAATAGAAACTCTTAAAAACATTTTGTGAGATTAAAATTTCTGAGTGAGTTTTCGGATTATTACCGAAGATTCGTATATTTGAAGTTGTGACATGGAAAACAAGAGCATTCAGAGAGCGCAAACCTACGCCAAGGCAACGCCAACGTCCCCTTAACGATTAGCCGGAGATGATTTTTAAAATGAGGATATCTTAAATAAACTCGACTGCTCTCACAAACGAAAATACTAAAAATGAACCCGACTGCCCTCAAAAATTAAGTGAAAAAAACCCAGAATCCTTGTCCGGTACCGGATCGAATCAGAATCTAATCAGTTCGTGCCAATCATGAGGCCAAACATCACCGAAAGTTTCATCCGAATCCATCCAGCGGTTCTTGAGATATCTTGTCCACAAACAAACAAAGAAATATGACTGAAAACAACACCTCCGCCTTCGCTAAGACGGAGATAATAATAGAGATCTGACCTTTTAGCGCAGTAATACAGTATTTGAGATAACATTGAAGACATTGACTTCGTTATTTAGAGGAACAAGCAGTGTTGTATTCGTGAAGGTTATAGTTGACTTGCAAACCTGTAACAATTACCTGTGACTTCACTCACGAATGACTTATAATGAAGAAGAGTGCAAGAGAGAGAGAGAGAGAGGGATAGAGAGAGAGAGAGAGAGAGAGAGAATGTGGGAGAAAGAGTGACAGCGCTGGCGAAGGCGGCGGGGGAAAGATAGTAGAAGCTGTCAAACGTCATTATAGAGAGAAATTGAGAGTTGTAGCCGGAGGTGATAGCAATGCATCAAAGAGAAGATCTGAACAGCCATTGGCTGACGGTCTTGTTTGCTATCTATTCAGCCAAATCTGATTCTTGTAACCAGGGTCGGGTTAAACTCCATACAGGCCTTAAGGAATTAAAAGATTTTGTTTGATTCGTTCATGCTGCTAACTATGTAACAGATCTAATTTGACAGGCAAGTTTGGGTGCTAATGTACCAACTTGGCCTTTAATTTTCAAGATTTTCTATCAGTAAACAAAACTCAAAAGCAAAGCAAAAACAATTAAAACAAGTTCAGTCATTATTTTTAAAAGTAGTTCATAAATTATGAAATGTTCGTAAAGCTATTCGATTGAACTAAACCATCAACAATTAATATATTACAGTAGGGAACATGGTTTTTATTGTCTGGTGTTGGAGACATGTTTCCTAGTAATTATGGGCCCCTAATTTTGAATGTTAAATCCATTTTGCTCTATGATTTCAAAATTTATCACAAACACAAATGTCTATTTTTCAACATTTCCGGTATTGTCACCGTATCTAAGGATAGATTTTGCTCCATTAAATGCAGACCCATTTATGGCGCTTGACATAACTTTGAAAATAACTTTTCAACATCATTTTAAAGCAAATGCAACTACAAAAGCGAAAACAGAGTTCATGATTTAAGTCTCTTTAGTAAATAAAGGGCAATAAACTTGAGCAACTTTCACTATTTTCAGTCTAACCAGTTTTAAATGTCATAATGATAACATAACGCCCTTTATACAATTAAACTAGCTGAAGGTGATCCGCTCTACGCGCGGGTGAGGGTGTGGTTGTTACTTTCTGTTGCTTCCTTTCTGTTTCTTATCGCCACATTCTCCCTATTTGTTTCACTCTCCTTTATCACTCACTTTCCCACCATCTTACTCTTCTTTTCTCTCGGATTCTCCCTCACTTTCTCTTACTCTCTATCTTTCTCTATCTATCTATCTCCCATTTATAAAGAACAAAAGATCTTGAGTAAGTTGAGAAAGAAAATATTTTGAAAGATCAATCATAAATATCAGGCAGTGACAACGGAAAGGTCTGTTTCAAGGCGGACAGCAAAACACTAACATTTAAAAGGGACAGACGAAATTGCGAGCTGAATAAAAATTTTAAAATATTGGAAACCGAAGTTTGAAGGGATAGAATCTGAGGATAGTAGACTCGCCATGGCTGGCATTTCTTAACGACGGACAGCAACGTACTGGCAGTTTAATGGCTGGCTGAACTTGATGTAAAATAAAATTCCTGAACACCAAGTTTTGAAGTGATTCCTTCTCACGACAGTAGACTCACCATGGCAGGCATTCAAAACTTCTTCATGACGGACGGCAACACATTGACGATTTGAAGGCTGGCGCAAATTTTTTAGCTTGATGTAACAGAGAATTCCTAAACACCCGCTCCTGTAAATTTTAATCCCCTTCCAGCCCCATTTAGACCACTTTTCACATTTTGGTTAATATAACCCGATTTCATTCGGGTCTACTTGGGCCACATTTTAGAAGATGGGGTATTTTGTCCTAGAGGTCACGCCTTTCATTTGAGGAAAAAATAGTTACCATGCAAACTCGCCAGCACTTTTAACATAGGTGTGCATATTTTCAGCTCAACCGACCACATAATGCACACATTATATATATATACGCATTATATATGTGTGTGTACGCATTATATATACAAATATATATATATATATATATATATATATATATATATATATATATAACATTAACCCAATAAATATCTAAATCATAATATTTGTTCTCATGATTGTGTGGTGGTGGTGGTGGCGATGATAATTCTCTCTATGAATGCTGAAAGAGTACACAGAGAGAGAGAGAAGAGAGAGAGAGAGAGGGAGAGAGAGAGAGAGGGTGGGAGAAAGAGTGACAGAGCTGGCGAAGGTGGCGGAAGAAAGAGAGTGGAAGCTGTCAAACATCGTTATAGATCGAATGTGGAGGGAAAGGAGGAAAAAGAGAGAGACGGATGAAGGGAGGCAGATATGCGAAAGAGAGAAACGACAATTTATAATATTTGTTCTCATGATTGTGTGGTGGTGGTGGCGATAATAATTCTCTCTATGAATGCAGACAGACGTAGAGAGAGAGAGAGAGAGAGAGAGAGAGAATGTGGGAGAAAGAGTGACAGCGCTGGTGAAGGCGGCGGGGGAAAGATAGTAGAAGCTGCCAAACGTCGTTATAGAGAGTAAGTGAAGGGAAGGGAGGAAAAAGAGAGAGAGACGGAGGAAGACAGGCAGATAAGAGAAAGAGAGAAACGACAAACACTTGTCAAAGTGTGGGTTTTTTGCCCTAGTAACCACAGCTTTTGAGATCGGGATTTCTAACCTAGCCCACTCACATCCACGTCTCTTTTTACAAACAAACATACTTTTCACATTTCAGATTTATAGATATTGATGATGGTAATATCACTTATCATAAATATCTCATATTTGTGGAATTTGATATGCCCACGCTGTACTTGATGTAATGTCACTATCATTTGAACCTTTAACTATTTCTTGTGAAAATTAGTATTTTGAATGTGCCCTTAATGTTTTAACTATGAGGTCACATGGGTCAAAGTCACTTTTTGTCAAGCATAGTCAAAGAACTGCAGAAAGAACTTCATGGTATGTATGTTCTTTATGGAACTATGCCATCACAAATCTGCATTTGCTTATTTTATAACTTGACAAATCTGAAAATGCTTTTCCCCGGTGACAACAGGATTAAATATATGTTTTTATTGAGAGAAGAAAATGTGGAAATAGCTCCCAATGTCTTCTGCTATATTTGTGGATGTTACACTTTACCTAGGCAGTGGAAGAAATCGCAGATTTTGTGAAGAAACCTTACCTTACTTACTTTAACATGAAACTAGGTGATCAAGACAAGAGACAAGACAGTACCTGAGCACCTCAGACAGTGTGGGACACGTGTAGAAACACTGAGACGGCGACTGTTTCAGATACTTAAGCAGAAAGCTTCCAGTTTTGTGGTGTGAACAAATTAATGTTGGTGTGTTTAACGGGCCACAGTTTAGGTGGTTGTTGCAGGATGAGTAGTTTTTGAAGACCACGGCTGGTGTTGAAAAAGAAGCATGAGATGCTTTTGCTGCAGCTGTGCCTGATTTCCTTGGAAACAGGAAATCATCAAAGAACGAATATGTGCAGACTATGTTATCCAGTCTTCAAGCACTGGGCCGCAACATGAGTGTAAGAGTGCATTCCCTGCACAGTCATCTCGATTACCTCCTTGAAAATCATATTGCAATAAGTGAGGAGCAAAGAGAAAGATTCCACCAAAAATATCGAGACTATGAAGACTAGGTATCAAGGCGGGGGGGGGGACACAAGATAATGACTGATTACTGCTGGTCTCGGCAAAGAGACATGTCATGATGCAAGTTATTCATGCAAAGCAGCAAAGAGAAAGCTCATTCCATGAGTGGCTGAATCTCCAGTTTGACAGAAATATCTATCATAAGATGTGTAATTAAATATTTTGTGTATTTTTGTTCAACAATAAAAGTACAATTTGGGCTTGTGTTAGTTGCATTTAATGACAAAAATTACGTTTTCTGGTAAAAAATGAATTAATGTTTAGCAAACAAATTGGCATGATAGAAAATTTGTGAGGGCATTTCTGAACCCAGTGCCATCAGGTTAAGCAGGACTAATTGTAGAAAGCAAGCCAACGAAAGATATTTTCGAGAATGTTCCCCAGTGTGATGAATAAAATTATAAAAGCAGCTGACCAGCCCTATTACTTATGGATAAATAATACAATTGTGCTTATTCAAAGAGTAAACAGTAGAACAAAAATCTTGACGTGATGGAAGAAAACTGCGTGTAGTTTTGAAACCAGCATGCCAATTTTAGGCTAAAGTCAAGTGAAGAAGCAAACTCGGCATAGAATATGTTCAAAATAGTTTCCCTGTTACCAGTTCTAATTGCTATCAGTTAACTGCTACATTTAAACATCTGGCAGCCCCAATGTGATAGAAACGGTACAGAGTCTCATTCCTAACAGTCCCTAAACACTTGTGGCTTGTGTATAAATAACTAATCAATATTTTTCTACTTACAATTTCAACGAGATGGATCTATTGCTAGCAAACCATACTCAATGTCTAGTCATATTTATACTCTTTTTTAATCTATGTAATTTTTTTTTTTACAGTATAAGTTAAAATTTCTGCCGTGGTTGCATCTGCTATTCATCTTCCCTGGGTGAATCAGATATGCAGCATGTATATATATATATATATATATATATACTTCTTATACATTTGATTATGGTTTTTCCCACAAATTTATGGTTTTGTGCAAGAGACAGAAATTAATAATTCCCACTTAGCTCTCTGCCAATTTAAAAATAGCAGGTTTCTTGATTTTTAAATCCTCTACAGACATCTGCAAATTTCCTGTTTAAAAATAATGGTTTATAAGCAATTGCGTTCATTTTAACAATTACAGCGTGTAAGACACATTAACTATTCAAAAACACACTAAAACTGTTCACGTCACTTAAACAGCTATTATTCGGTGTCAAAATCTTCGTCAGTATTATAAATATAACGAATTCATGTATTATAGGTCAGACATTCATGTGTCATTGCCTAGTGCTCATAGTTGGTCACTTAACTTGGCATTTGGTTGTAATTCTTATACCCTTTCTTTCTTCCTTCCTTCCTTCTCTCGGTGGAGTACTCTGTCGACCTTGTACAGTTTCAGCAAGTCAAGAATTATTGATTTTAACGAAGATAAACTATCAGTCCATGGCCAAGAAGATGAGAGACAATTGGGAGAAAGGTAGACACAAACTGTATAAGGGTAGGAGCAGAAGTTATGTCATCAGTAGTAGTAGTAGTAGTAGTAGTAGTAGTAGTAGTAGTAGTAGTGACAACAGCAGTATATATAGTAAAAGCCCATAAATTCTGAAGGCAGAAATTCTGTTATTTTTTTACAACTAATCCTCTCTACTATAGGCACACAGCCAGAAATCTTGTGGAGAGAGGTAAATCGATTACATCGACCCCAGTGGTCAACCGGAGCTTATTTTATCGGCCCCGAAATGATAAAAGGTAAAGTTGACCTCGGTGGAATTTGAGCCCAGAATCTAAAGCCATAAGAAATGCCGCTAAGCATTTTGTCCGGCATAGTAACGATTCTGTCAGCTCGCTGCTTCAGAAAAGAAAATAAATTACGGAAAATACTTTACTGAGATGGAAATCACATTATGACACAAAAACATATCAAAGAAAAAGAAATTGCAAGCGTCCCTATAGCTCAATCCAGTTGTATGTTGATAATCTAACAAACTATATCAGGAGCATGCCACTACATGTCAGAGATATGAGCGAGCTGACCACATTCGACTATGAGGAGAATGAAAAGATCATTAATGATCATGTGGGAAGGTGGCACAAGTCCTACAGTTAACTGGCAGAGAGATAACAATTTTATAACTACCATCAATAAAATACCACCTGTATATGGCTTTCGGCAAAACCACAAAACCTATACCGACTGGGCCGCCTACTCTCCCTATCTGTGTTGCTAACAATAGCAGCAGTCACGGAATATCATGTTTTCTCTTATAGATCTTAAGCCCCCTAGACTGAATTATCGATGGGATGTCTGTGATTGCACCAATGAACTGCTTAGTTGGATCTACTACATCAAAAGTAGTATGGATATAGTATCACTGTATCAATCAATTGATATAGATTTTACTGTTAAGAAATGTGTGAAGCTGTCTATGAGAGTAACGATCTGGGTCTCTTTCTAGCCATTTCTTGTGCCAAAGAATATCATTCTATTCATAACCTAGCAGGGCTGGTTGAGATACCAGTAGGAGAACTGAGAGTATCACTTGTTATGAGATGAAGTTTGATAGTGTTCTGTTTGTAAATGCGACACAAAAATAGTGACTGGCTAACATATCTAGGAAAATCCTCCGCGCAGTTAAATGACCAAGGTCGTTGAAAAGGCAGATAGATCTATCAGATCTGTTCTTTGTAAATCTTAATTCTTTGACAATGACACCTATCAGGGGAGTGAGACAAGAGTTTGGAAGAACTGCTTTGATGTTGCCTTCCCACATTAAAACAACAAAAATGAGAACGTAGAACAGAAAACAAAACATCAAAGTGTCCTTTCTATACACCAGCACATTCCACTGCCGACGCCACTAACACAACGCCAAAAAATGCGGTAAGCATTATTGCGTGATCTGGACGAAGTGTTACACTCAACATTCCGAAATCCATCCAGTAACAAACCAACCTCAGCAGAACTATGGTATACAAAACATTTGCAACAAAAATTTGGAAAACCTAACAGGCAACTCAGCAGCAGACAAGTGCCTAAGACGAATTTGAGGCACTAAAACATTATCGGAAAAAGTATGGCACAGTAGATGTGAGACTGGATGAGCCCAGAAACACACCGTAATAACCTTAAAAAGGGACGAACTGATCCTCATCCGAACATACCTAGGTCGCAGAATAGTAAAACTAAACGCCTTTTCAATATAAGGCCGCGAAAGTCAAAATGCATGCCAGTGAATCTATAAAACAATAAAGTATATCCCACTAGTTGGCTGAACAATGAGTATAGACGTCAGAAAGGTATTCTCAAGACGTATAGGCTTAACATCAATCCAAGAAGCTTTTGAATATCAGATCATGTCCCTTAGAGTATACATATTAAACACCAAACAGTAAAGTCTTGACATGAATCAAGCTTGCGTTCATGAAAGTTGGAAAAATGTTTTTCAAAAACTATTCCCTGACCAATGTGTAGCCAGAGTTGCGCAAATCTACTGCAGCAGGTCACCAGAAGATACCCTTAAAAGATTATGCAAGGCAATAGTACCAGAAGTTTTCAACGTGACAGCAATGTTGACAACCAGAATAGTCTATCCTTGACAAACGACCAGGATATTAGCTCTCACTTTGAAGAATACGTGTTTGCAATACAGGACCAGGAAACAGCCGCGATGCACAGAAGGAATAGTGATGTAGGTAAACCACATAGATCCGATAATCGATACAGCCTTTATGGAATTAACACAGAGGATGTCACTCACATCATAAGTAGCTATCTGAGTATGTTCTCACGGTATTATCTACTTATGAGACATGAGTACATGTACGGTCAGAACACTAGAAATCTGAAAAAGAATAATTTTGAGGAGACAACCATGACATCATGCGATATACCATAGAGAGCGTGGGTAAAGGACCTGGCGAGGATGGACACTGATCAACGAAAAGCTTCCGATAGGGTGGACCAGTAACACTTAGCGGCTATTCTCACGATAGCAGGTATCGGTCTCATTTTCTGCAGTTGGGTTGTTGAAATGCACAGCATCTACTCGGTGAACAAGGAGGAGACAAATATCAGTGGAAAATAGTTGAAAAGTTCACACTATATGTCAACGGATAAGAAAATGTACGCTACGCGTAGCTGAAAGATTACAGACGTTATTCAAATCTATGAACTCCACCGTACTGCTGAATTCGAGATCTGGAATTTTCAACGGATGTAAACATAAGGGTAAATTCCTGTTGGTGAATTGGAAAATGCCATCCTCTCTGCATTGGGCAGCCTCCACGACCCTATCCATTCAGCCTTGTTATGACTTTACGGTCAAAGATGACATAACTCTAATTCTCCCCCGTTTTCTTTTTCCTTTTCCATTTGTTTTCCGATGTTTCCATTTTTCCACCTTTTACATCTACTTCTTTCTTGCCTTTTGCCATATTTTATCTTATTCAATCGTGTTGTTTTAACTTTTTATGCCATGTGGGCATAACCTGCGTGAAGGCGCCAGACGTGTTATAAAATGCTGTCTGAGTCGTTTTCATCGCATGAAACTATTACAAGCTCATAACAATTTACACTGTGGTTATTAAACAACACACACATACATACGCACACGCGCACACACACACACACATACACACACGCACGCACACACATACACACACGCACACACACACATACACACACGCACACACATACACACACGCGCGCGCGCACACACACACATACACACACGCACACGCACACACACACACACACACATATATATAGTTACGATATATCCTGAAGTAGAGTACAGTATCACACATCGACCAATATCCGGATATTTATCTGAAATACTTATTTGGTACATTGTTCAGATTAATATTTTAGCAATTTAAATCTCAATCAATGCAAAAAGAAAAGTATTAAATTGAAAGCTAGCAACAGTTAGAAAGGGATGAGACCAGTGAAAATAAGCAGAACATTGTTTGGAAAGTTATGACAGCTGGTCACACGGATAAAGCGCTTGGCTTGATTTGAATTAGTTTGAGCCAAACTTTTGTAAGGAGAACAGTTATCGTTAGTTTTATATTTAGATCGTCAATAAAATAACATAAAGTAACATTAACTGGAATCAGAAATATACTTACACCAGCCAAAAATAATGTAAAACTTGACACTACGTTGTTGAGTAAAAAGAGTTTTGTGTATCAACATTTGTAGATAAAATCCTTCCACGAGGATCCACACTTGGCTGGCACACAAACCATATATAAACAAAGTGAACAAAAGCCGACACTCCCAGTGCTGCAAAAGAATATTATTATATTAATATAAATCCAGAAAATGTGTATGTGTGTGTGTGTGTGTGTGTGTGTGTGTGTGTGTATGTGTGTGTGCGTGCGTTGTATGCTTTATTCTTTTATTTAGTCACAAAAAAGATGGCATTCTTAAACTGATGTGACTGATGTGACTGATGTTTAAGCTTGAACATATTTATTAAACTGAAATAGCAGACTCAAAAATGAAACTAGTAATAATCTGTAATAAGTCCAAAATATTTGCAAAATGAAATAAATTATAAGAAATACTAAATTTCTAAATCTCTCGTAGAGACATGTACGGTGGTGGGGCGATAGAATGGTTGTATACTGTCAATCTAACATGAACGTGACAGTAGTGGGGTACACCACCGCTGTATAGCCCTAGGAAGCATCGACGCCTCCTGATGGCTTTGACACATTTTTCCCTGTGTCCTTATATACATTTACGAAGGGGAGACAAACACCCCCGGCCGCCAGAGCTGCATCTAGGGACACGATCCTGAAACACGTGTCCCTAGATGCAGCTCTGGCGGCCGGGGGTGTTTGTCTCCCCTTCGTAAATGTATATAAGGACACAGGGAAAAATGTGTCAAAGCCATCAGGAGGCGTCGATGCTTCCTAGGGCTATACAGCGGTGGTGTACCCCCCTACTGCCGTCACGTTCGTGTTAGATTGACAGTATACAACCATTCGAAATAAATTATTTTGAAGTGAAAAATAAAATTCTAGTGTTTCGAAGGGAATTCCGTTAATGAAAGTAAGTAAAATTTAACATTACTGCTGGCAAAATAAAAAAAAAGCAAGAGGGAGAGGGAGAGAGAGAAAGAGAAAGAGAGAGCTAGGGAGAGAGTGAAAGGGAGTGAGAGAGAGAGGTAATAGTGAAAAATAAGGGAGTTAGAGGCAAGGAGGGGTAACATGGAAGTAGGACAACGTCTTGATCGTAAACAGCAACACTAGCAAATTTTAAAACTGCAAATAAATGGTCACAATCACTCACACACACACACACACCACACACACACACACACACACACACACACACACACACATCCTCTCATATTGCTTACTTATTTTTGTCATTAAACTGAAGTTATATTGGGACACCGCCTTGAATCATTTTAGTCGAGAGAATCGACCCCAGCACTTACTTTTCTAAAGCCTTGTATTTTTTCTATCGGTGTCTTAGGACGATCCGCTAAGTTACGGGGACGTAAACATACCGATGTCGGTATATATATATGTGTGTGTGTGTGTGTATGTGTGTATGTGTGCGTGTGTTTGTCCCTCACCAGTATTGGTTTGTATACGTCCCCGTAACTTGGTTAAGCAAAAAGAGAACGATGGAATAAGTACAAGGCTTAAAAATACAGGCACTGTGCTGAGTTTGTTCGACTATAATTCTTCAAAGATTGCCTCATCATACCCGCAGTCCAATGGATGAAACGTAAAATGATTAAAAAACAATAATATAGGACCATTTCGTTCAATTCTTTTTACAACATGCGTAAGATCCGCAGATCTTACTCCGCACCCAAAATTACAGGCCTTACGCTTCGTAGTGATGATACATACATACATACATAGGCGCAGGAGTGGCTGTGTGGTAAGTAGCTTGCTAACCAACCACATGGTTCCGGGTTCAGTCCCACTGCGTGGCATCTTGGGCAAGTGTCTTCTGCTATAGCCCCGGGCCGACCAATGCCTTGTGAGTGGATTTGGTAGACGGAAACTGAAAGAAGCCTGTCGTATATATGTATATATATATATGCGTGTGGTTGTATGTCTGTGTTTGTCCCCCTAGCATCGCTTGACAACCGATGCTGGTGTGTTTACGTCCCCGTCACTTAGCGGTTCGGCAAAAAAGAGACCGATAGAATAAGTACTGGGCTTACAAAGAATAAGTCCCGGGGTCGAGTTGCTCGACTAAAAGCGGTGCTCCAGCATGGCCGCAGTCAAATGACTGAAACAAGTAAAAGAGAAAAGAGATATACATACATACATACATACATACATACACACATACACACAAAACACACACACACACACACACACACACACACACACACACACAATATTGTGTTTCCCCAGGTGATATGTAAATATTGTCTCCGTAAGTTCAAAATTCTCGACTTCAAGAACATCCTCTCTGTCTGGTGGGGCCTGAATTTAATAGGTATCTGGATGCAATGTTGCTGAAGGACCGCCGACAAACTGCTTTGAATGTTTAGATGTAGTGGGATGGTAATTCTGCTACTGTTAAAGTGGTTGCCGTTTTAAAGGTATTGATATTTGATTTCTTTGTACTGTTGATCTGTTCTTCGTGGAAGCATTCGAATACTTTAAAACATCTATTTAATATATACGTTATTGAAAACTGCTGGTGGTTTTAAGTGATACTTTAAACAAGGTTTTTTTTAAAAATCAGTTTATAATTAACATTTATTTCTTCAATTAAAATGAAAATTACCATTCAACCATGTATTTTCAAGTGTTTCTTCTACGTCTATCCTACCTTTCTTTCCTCTGTCATATTTTTTCTCAAACTACCTCTCATCTGATTTTTACCGACACAAACCAGCTATAACCTCTAGTTTATTTTGTATCTTATTTCTGGGCAGTAAGCATTCGTTTTTCTGAATAGGAAAGAATGTTTCCTTACCGGTCCGTCTTTGAAAATTATCTTGTCTCCTTTCTTCTGAAAGTCAATGGACATGGCAAATCCATAAGTGAAAAGGTTCTGTCTGAGAAGGGAAAACAATGACCGACAAGAAAATGCCAGGAATAGATTGATATGAAGAATATTACTTTTGTAATGGAATCTCCTGGAAAAGGAAAAAAACGCAATTTATTAAATATTTTATAGATATAGATTACATTTTGAAATACATTAAATATCTGTAAACTCCGAACGATTCTGAGAACTTATGATGTGAATGTTACTCATG
>NC_043004.1:77014365-77071865 GCF_006345805.1 Octopus sinensis | reverse complement strand
AATACAACTTCGTTGCTCCAACTAATGGATTAAAGTGTGATAGCTAACTTCAATGCATATTACATGAGAAGAACTTGTAAAATAACTTACGAAAGCTATTGACAGGGGAAATAAATCTAGTTAGGGATTTGTGGAAGAAATTCAACATAGCGGATGCTGTGGATAATATTGCTGAATCATGGGATGAAGTGAAACCTTCAAATTTAAATAGTGCTTAGAAAAGTATATAGTCAGACTGTATCTGTGATATTGCAAGTTTTTCTCAAGCAGAAATTTTATATCAAATTTGGAAATATATTGTAAGTCTTGCAAAGGATTTGAAGAAGTCATAGAGGATGATGTGATCGAGTTGCGAGAGACCCAGGAAGAAAATTTATCTAACAAGGAGCTGATGCTTTTAGAATAAAGGACAAGCTGAGAGAACAGATTAGCCACTTAACCTTAACAAACAAAAAATACTGCTAATGGGTTGATACTTATAGAAGAAGGTTGGCAGTTTTTTGCTGCTGATGATCCTAATCATGAACGTAACATAAAAGCTACATGAGGGGCGTAAATAAGCTCAGTTCCTACACTGAGCTATGGAAAGAGTTAATGCATCATAAACAACAAACAACTTCTTCATCCCTCGAGGCGATGTTCATGAATTATAAGGTACTAGCAGTATCGCCCGGCGTTGCTCGGGTTTGTAAGGGAAATAACTATATAAGCATTTTTAGTGAGTTATAGCAAAAAAATAGCAAAAAAATGCATTAAAAATGGAATAAAAAATGATGGTAATTTTGGTGTCTTCAAGCCATGAAGTCGTTGTTCTAAAAGAACGCTGGTCTCCTTGACAATGCTTTACGACGTTGATTTCCTTACACTCCCTTCCCCACAGCTTCACGAGGGAGGGAAGAAGGGGGAGAAGCAACACAGGTGCAGGTGTGATCATGGACGCCAACTCCGCCGCCATCGACACACGAAAAAATATGCGTTAAAATGGAAAAAAATGATGTTAAATTATTTTTTAAATCGTAGACTCATCGTAGACGCGCGCTAATACCCAGACGGGCTTGATATGAATCACGACTATAAGATACCCGAATTTGGTTAAACTGCACCGCAAAATGTGGGAGTAATTAGGAATCTAAATCGTAGGAGACAGACACTCACACAACTACAGTTTTATATATATAGATTGTCCCTCATTCTCCTACTAACGTTCATTCCACCACCACCCCTTACACACTTATCAACCTCTTTTGTGGTAAGAGCGTACTCCTTTGATTTTACGTTTCTTATTAATTCCCTAATGTATTCCTTTTGAGATGTTTTTGTGTTTTTATGTATCTATATCGTACCGTGTATATTATTTGATTAACATCGAAAGGTTGAAAGGCAAAGTCGACCTCGGAGGGATTTGAACTCAGAACATAACTGTGGATGAAATACCTGTTTCTTTACTACCCACAAGGGGCTAAACACAGAGAGGACAAACAAGGACAGACAAAGGGATTAAGTCGATTACATCGACCCCAGTGTGTAACTGGTACTTATTTAATCGACCCCGAAAGGATGAAAGGCAAAGTCGATCTCGGCGGTATTTGAAGTCAGAACGTAGCAGCAGACGAAATACCGCTCAGCATTTTTCTCGGCACGCTAATGATTCTGTCAGCTCGTCACCCTCGGCCTCGTTGATAGTGGACTATTATTGAAGGACTCGTAAGTTTTGAATTCCAGAAATTCAAATTAAATAAACCTATTAAAAATTGAATTTGATGTGAAAAGTGTGTGTGTGTGCACGCGCGTGCACACACACACGCGCGCGCGCGCGCGCACACACACACAGACACGGTTTTAGAGTGTTTCACTCGTGATCACGAGACCGTGGTTTTAATTTCCAGGCCGATTGTGCGTTGTGTTATTGAGCAAAACACTCCATTTCATGTTGCCCCAGTCCACTCATCTGCAAATGGGCAACCCTGCGACGGACTGGCGCTCCGTTCAGGAGAAAAGTTTGTTTCCATCCACATGGTTCTGGGTTCAGTCCGACTGCGTGGCCCCTGGGTAAATTAGCTGTTATCTCCAGGCCGACTAAAACCTTGTGAGTGTATCTGATAGAAGAAACGTTCTTTCTGCTATTAACTGTTTCTTCGTTCAATTTATAAGGCTGTGCTCTACCTGTGTTTTTTTTATTCATTAGAACATCAATAAACAATAACTCACTGTTTCAACTGGAGTTATACAACGAGAGTAATCCGTCCAGCTCTTGTTTGTTTTCGGGCTACGGAACCATTCGCCCGTTTCTGTGCACCTGCGAGAAGCATATTCTGAAAAATTAAAATCATATCCCAGGTAAGAAAACTTTTCTATTTTCTGAAAGATCTGTAATTTTTTTTTTTTTTTATAATTAATCCAAATTATTAATACCTAAGCTGCTATTGACATCGGTTCAACTCTCAGATTATCACACAATATTTGTTGGTAATTTAATATAGTTTCAAATTTTGCACAAGGCCAGCAATTTCGAGGCAAGGGCAGATCGATTACATGAACCCCAGTGTTCGGCGGAATTTGAACATAGAATGTAAAGACAGACGAAATGCTACTAAGAATTTTGCCCGGCGTGCTAACGATTCAGCTAACTCGCCACCTTAATGTTGGTTATTTAATATAGATAATAGACTAGCAAGGTGATTTTAATCTGAAGACATTATGAATTTTCTTTAAAAGATGGCATTTATAGTAATGCTACAGTTACAAGTCGTTAGGGAACAGATGCAATATGCAAATCTAACAACAGATAGATGACTAGTTTCAAGTTGCTGACTCTCATTTAGCACTGGCGAAGTTGGAATCAATCTCTTTTGTCTAGATCTTACTTTTAGTTTCTAGTAAGATAACCAGTCTGATCTCATCCCAAGAAAACATAGAGTAATGTAAGTTACACTTCGAACTATTCCATCAAGAAAATGAAGAAGGCTTGCTTTCTACTTCTCGATAATTATATGTGTATAGCTATTCTTGTGTGAATATTTAATATAAAGCGACAAACAATATTTGATAGTGATAAATGATTACATATAATGCAAGTATAACTGTCTTTTTACAATTAGTTCGTTAATTTATCATAAAATACAAATGAATAAAGGTAATATATAGACCTACCGAATCTGTTAAACCCTATTATATATGAAGGGCAAATTTGTGTAGCTGTGCTTGAAGCGCGTGTATCGGTCCAACATGCAACGCCATCCCATGTCCGGTTGCACCACAGACCACCTTAAAAAGAATTAAGTATCATTAAAATTTGTTTAAAATTTGTTGATTAAAAACGTTTTAAACGCAGAAATTTACTGCTACAATGTAATTCGATATTTAGTCACCCTTTTTAAATCAACGAATAAGCCATTATAAATTGAGCTGTTTACTAGTAGAACGCATTAAAAATATATTAACGTATTAACATTTAAAGGTATTACTTTGATTCTGAATCACTAATGTCTAGTTGTCGTTTTTAGTTACAAAAACGCAAACTCAATTCAGATTAAAGATACTCCTTAATATCAATGGAATATACATGAACATATATCTATAGATAATTTTGAATAGTTAATAAAAATTGATTCATAATTTAATAAATACAGTTTAAGGAACAATAAGAACCAAGTCAATATAGGTCAATGTTGAAGAGCCTGGCCTTAGATTCTTAAGATTAATATATTTTTCCAAGATAATTTCAAGTTGCAAGAAGTAACTGAGATTTGTTTCTCATTAGATTTGTTCAATAGTTTTGCCGTGAAAATATGAAAGAAATATTAATAAATGAAATAAAATTATGGAGAGTATATATGGTATGAATTCCAAAAGCTTTCATAATGAGTTTTCATGAATAAGTCAATTCTATAAAGACATTTATATAACGAAGTAAGGTCAATTAAACTGGTAGTTTTTCTAGACACATTAGACTGTATCTTCTGAACTTATTCTGTTCATGTCTGAAATACATTTTGCATTATTTAAGAGGCTTTAGTGGTTTCGTACGTTGATGGTTGATGAAGTTAGTGTGTTCATAACACATTAATTTCATCAACGTAAGACCCCCCCCCCCAAAAAAAAACAACTTAAATAACGTAAAATATATTTCAGATAATGAATACAGTAAGTTTAATATCATATTGATGAATTACAATAGGCAAAAATAAACAAGAAAAAAAATAAAATAAAATAAAATAAATACATATATCTGAAGGTGGCACTGTTAAAAAGAAAATGTTTCAATTTAATTTTTAGTGCAGCAACAAAATGAATAGTTCAGTATATTTATCAACAACAATAATAACTGCTAGGCAATGGAGCAGCTTTATGGTAGCTCGCCCTACTAGAAAGAACAGCCGAGTCTCTTTAAAATCCATTCTTTAGTTTTAAAGAAATGTTACACTGTGCCTCCACTGAACAAAGTAGACCAACATATACTCAAAAATGAGATGGTCACTTTTGCAATAATTTTGTTCATAAGTCTTAATTAGGGCTAACTAAAGACCAAAATATAGTTATCATCTACGGACAAAAAAAATAATAAGCGGTTTGTATTCATGTCGGACTAATACATTCATTTAATTCACCAAGATAATTGCTACAGAGACATACAGGGGTTCAAATTTATAGGATAACGAAAACGCGACTGTTTGTTATTACTTTTGTTTATAGTCGATATCGTCCGCAGGGAAGTAGCGAGAACAACTGATACTTTTATTGACCCCGGAACTCTTACCGGAAGACTATATTGTCGATTGTAGCTGCTTAGAAGAAGTGATTTGGATAGACTAAATCTTATCCAGATTTAAAGAGCAGAATCAATTACAGTGTATAAACTGTTGACTCAACAATATATAGCTCAGTACTTTCAGCTAGCGGTCGTTCTCGACATTACAATGAAACTATACAATTTCTATGAAGTTAAGGTTACTCACTTGTGTATTTTGGAGGATCAGAATTGATACTGTCAAAGCATTCTTCTTTGGCCTTTCCAATCAAAATACGCTGTTTCCTCATCGAAATTTCAGCAGCCTGTTCGAAACAACAACAACAACAGCAACGATAAAAACATTTTCGTGATTGAAATATTAAAGGAAAATGTAACGGGTAAATCTGGACCATTCAAATATCTTTATTATAATTGGTATAACTCGGAAAAATCAAACATTGCAAATTTTATATTTATGTCAACTTATTTCACTTCAATTTGGCCGCCACTTGCTTTCTTTACCAGTTCAATGCGTTTACGAAATGACGCGCGTGACTTAACTATTTCTTCCATTTCCATTTTACTGAATGCTCGCTTGATCGAAACCTTCAGTGCATTATTTTTACCCTTAACTTAGAAATGGAGAAAGAAGCCACCTGGAGTTAGAAATATTGCAGAAAAACGTGAAATTCTTCGAGCAGGCATGTATCATATGACGCTGATGACCTGGAGCACAACTGGTATGTATGTATGTATGCATGTATGTATATATGTATGTATGTATGTTTGTATGTATTTATGTAACCGATAAGCAGTAATTAATAATATATATATACTAGCTGAAGGTGACCCGCTCTACGCGCGGGTAAGAGTGTGGTTGTTACTTTCTGTTGCTTCCTTTCAGCACGTAAAAAAAAAAAAACGTGGCCGATTGCAGCGCCGCCTTGACTGGCTTCTGTGCCGTTGGCACGTAAAAATCACCAACCGATCGTTGCCGCTGCCAGCCCCCCTGGCACCTGTGCCGGCGGCACGAAAAAAGCACCAACCGATCGTTGCCGCTGCCAGCCCCCCTGGCACCTGTGCCGGCGGCACGAAAAAAGCACCCACTACACTCACAGAGTTGTTGGCGTTAGGTAGGTCATCCACCTGTAGAAACACTGCCAGATCAGACTGGAACCTGGTGCAGCCTCCTGGCTTCCCAGACCCCGGTCAAACTGTCCAACCCGTGCTAGCACGGAAAACGGACGTTAAACGATGATGATGATGATGATTCTCCCTCTTTGTTTCTCTCTCCTTTCTCTCTTACTTTTCTTTCTCTCGGACTCTCCCTAGCTTTCTCTTACTCTCTATCTTTATCTATCTCTCGCACATTTATAAACAACAAAAGATCTTGAGTAAGTTGAGAAATAAAATATTTAGAAAGATCAATCATAAATATCAGGCAGTGGCAACGGAAAGGTCTGCTTCAAGGCAGACAACAAAACGCTAACATTTAAAAGGGACAGACGAACTTGCAAGCTGAATAAAAATAATAAAATATTGGAAACCAAAGTTTGAAGGGATAGAATCTGAGGATAGTAGAGTCACCATGGCTAGCATTTCTTAACGACGGACAGCAACGTATTGACAGTTTAACGGCTGGCGTAAAATTTTGAACTTGATGTAAAAGAAAATTCGTAAACACCAAGTTTTGAAGTGATTCTTTCTCACGATAGTAGACTCACCACAGCAAGCATTCAAAACTTCTTCATCATGGACGGCAACACATTGACGATTAAAAGGCTGGCGCAAATTTTTTAGCTTGATGTAACAGAGAATTCCTAACCACTCGCTCATTTACATTTTAATCCCCTTCCAGCCCCGTTTAGACCCCTTTTCACATTTTGGTTAATATAACCCGATTTCATTCGGGTCTACTGGGGCAACACTTTATAAGATGAGGTATTTTGTCCTAGAGGTCACGCCTTTCATTTGAGGAAAGAAATAGTTGTCATGCAAACTTGCCAGCACTTTTAACATAGGTGTGCATATTTTCAGCTGAACCGACCGACCACATAATGCACACATTATATATATATATATATATATATATATATATATATATATATGTGTGTGTTGTGTGTGTGTGTGTGTGTGTGTGTGTGTGTGTGTGGTGTGTGTGTGTGCACGCATTATATATACAAATGTATACAAATTATAAATATATATATATATGTATAAATTAAATTAGAGATAAAATCACTAATAGGCAAATCAAACAGTGAAAAACCAAAAACAAAAACATAAAAATAAAAATATAATATAGAAAATATAGAAAATATAAAATTGAAAAATGTAAATTATTTAAATTTAAAAAAAATTAAATTATATTTATAATTTGTTTAAAAATATATATAACTATCAAAAAGTATTAAAAAGTTTAATATACATAAATACAGATATATTACTTTGTATATATACATCTCTTATTATAAAAGGCAGATTTTATCTGCCTCCCTTTGTAAGTTATAGAAATCTACAATATAGGATTTCTTCAATTACAATTTACCTAGCATTTTTAAGAGTAGAATGCATCGGGTCATGCCAGGTCCAGTTTTTAAAATTTAAACTCCAATTAAGCAAAATTTAGAGAAAACTCACATTCTGGTGTGTATGTCAAATGCATTTCTTAATGTGGTTTACACCACACGCAAACGCACACACACACAAACGGAGCGAATTGTTTCACTGACGCTATCACCCTTCTCCTCCTTTGTCTTTGCAAGTTTGCAGCTATTAAAGTGAAAACAGTGAATCCGACAGCGATAAAGAAAACGAATTGGTACCTGAATGGAGTGAAAATTTAAAAACTGTTTCTTTCGGTGATTTTTCTGAAGAAACTGGACCAAGCCACAGACTTTCCCAGAAGAGTAAAGCCTTAAACTATTTCTATTTACTTTTTCGAATGAGCCTATTTGAAATCATTACGCGGAAACGAACTGTTACGCTAAACGTAAACAAAACGAAAGAAAGGATAGTTTGTTATTTCCCACAACCTTAAATGAAATTAAGACCTATTTTGCCATAAATATTATTATGGGTATCAGAAAGTTACCCAGAATAACAAATTCTATCGTAAAATTTTGTTGCATACCCAATTGAATATTAGCTAATAACCCATTTTCTATAGCGATGTTTGAACAAAATTTTAATAATTTTATATATTGTTGAATTTACCTGTATCTACCTGCAATTAGAGTCACTTTGTGACTAAAATTATAGTATAGAATTGGTTGAGGACATTTCATTAAATTATCTTCCAAAAATCACATTAATATATTGATAAATAAAAAAGTTATTGTTGTTTAATGAAACCAGACTAAATTTATGATTACGTTAGAAAATAATTGAAACACATAAGGGGTGTATTTTGGTCAGAAATATAGTAACGAAAGGGTTAAGGAAAACCAAAAAATATTTTATTCTTTATAAATGTTGTATTCAAAATAACATTTTCTTTTAAGAATGTGTATATAACAAAGTATGTGTATATAACTACGTGACTTATATCTTTATATATAAAAGTCAAGTTCTGTGTCTGTCTCCTACGATTTAGATTCCTAACTACTCCCACATTTTGCAGTGCAGTTTAACCAAAACCGGGTATCTTATAGTCGTGAGTCATATCGAGCCCTTCTGGGTATTAGCGCGCATCTACGATGAGTCTACGATTTAAAAAAATTTACCATCATATTTTTCCATTTTAATGCATTTTTTTCGCTATTATATAAGGGAAGTAACTCTCTAAAAATATCTACGATGTGTCAACGATTTAAAAAGAAATTTACCTTAATTTTTTTTCCATTTTTAATGCATTTTTTTCCTATTTTTTGACTATAACTCTCTAAAAATGCTTATATAGTTATTTCCCTTACAAACCCGAGCAACGCCGGGCGATACTGCTAGTTATATATACGTATTTATATATAGAACACACACACACACACACACATATATAAATGAACGCATTGATGTAACAGAGAATTCATAAACACTCGCTCCTTTAAATTTTAATCCCCTTCCAGCCCCATTTAGACCCCTTTTCACATTTTGGTTAATATAACCCGATTTCATTCGGGTCTACTGGGGCCACATTTTATAAGATGAGGAATTTTGTCGTAGGGGTCACGCGTTTCATTTGAGGAAAAAAATAGTTGTCATGCAAACTTGCCAGCACTTTTAACATAGGTGTGCATATTTTCAGCTGAACCGACCGACCACATAATGCACACATTATATATATATATATATGTGTGTGTGTGTGTGTGTGTTGGAGTCTCTCTCATACATGAGCGTTGACGCTGAATTCGACTGGTAAGCAGGTAACCTTGTCTTTATTGAAATAGTTGTGAGCTGCTGTTGTTATTTCTCTGACGGGTTATAGGAATTTCCATATCCTCCGAGGAAACGAACTGTTGACCCAGACTGTCATGCTGTTAGCTGTCAGAAGTGAAAGTACGTCAATTTCGTGTATTTACGTCAGGTTTATACCTTCGTTAATTTACGCCGTTTATTTACGTACCACCACGCTGTTAGGTTTATTAAACAATTGAAGTTCAGTTTAAAGTTTATAAATAAATACATTTAATTCCCCATTATAGTAATATTTGTCTGTTGAAATCCGTTTTAAGGCGGTCAATAGTTTAATTAAAGATGTGTCTATATATGTATATATATATATACATATGTATATATACATGTGTATACATATATATTTATACATGTGTATATATACATGTGTATACATATATATATACATGTGTAATGTATATACATGTATATATACACATGTATATATATATATATATATATATATATATACATGTATAGACACATCTTTAATTAAACTGACCGCCTTAAAACGGATTTCAACAGACAAATATTAGTATAATGGATAATATTAGCATATAACTACTTATACACACATACAATAAATACAGACACACACACGTTAGTCAGACATATAGCCACATATACACACACACACACACGTCTGTATGATTGGTGTATGTGATCGCGGTGGTGGTGGTCATTTGTGCAGGTTTGGTGTGATTTCTTTTTTAAAAACAATAATGAATAATGCAAAAATATATTTATTTATAAAGTTTAAACAGAACATGGAATGAAATGTATTTATTTATAAACTTTAAACTGAACTTCAATTGTTTTATAAACCTAACAGCGTGGTGGTACGTAAATAAACGGCGTAAATTAACGAAGGTATAAACCTGACGACGTAAATACACGAAGTTGACGTACTTTCACTTCTGACAGCTAATAGCATGACAGCGTGTGGCGATGATAATTCTCCCTATGAATGCAGACAGATACATCAAAGAACACCGTCTGACGAACTTTACATTAAATAACGGGAGTGGACTTGTCAAAGTTATTATGAAGGGGAGTTAGAGGGGAATGGAGGAAATAGCGTGAGTGAGGAAGATGGCCCCTAGCAACCACACCTTTTAAGATAGGGATTTCTAAGGTAGCCCACGGACATCGTCACCTCATTCTACATGTCCCTGTAAATTTTGGAGCGAATCGGACGGGATGTAGTGGCATTGAAAGCGATCCAAGCGGTAAAAACGCATTTCAGTTTTATATATAGAGATATATGAAGAGAGAGAGAGAGAGAGAGAGAGAGAGAGAGAGAGAGAGAAAGAGAATTTCTTTATTCACCATATGGTTGAGAAAAAGAGGGGACGATACAAGGACTGACAAAACAAACGTTGGGGTCAGGGTATCGAATGAGACGAAACGTATGAATAAACAAACAATTAAAATATATACAATTAAATGAGAATGAGTGATTAACAAAAAATGAAGCGGAGGACGTAGTTGACCCCAAAAACCACACACTCACACTGAAGACTTTGCTTTTTCCTTTTTATATTCTCGTTTAAACAGGTTCTTTCACTCGCAACATGCTTGCTATAGGCTTCCATCTTTTACGAAACACACTTTGCGACAGGCATTTCTTCTCCAGCCTTATTTTCCGTTTCATGTGGAAAACGAAAAAGTCGATTAGCTCGAGACTGGAGATAAACATAGCGGTCAGAACATATGAAAATGAAGAATATCCCCAATCGAAGATATTAGTTCTTTCCGGTTTTTCGAAAAATGAAAGAAGAACCAGAATGAAAAGAATATGTGTTAGGTTGTTCAATGATCGAAAAAAAAAAAGAAGAAATTATAATTATGGTCCATTAACAATTCCAAAAATTAATGGACCATAGAAGTTACACCGGTTTATCGTTGCCAATGCAAACATCAAATCTCAAACACAAATCTTCACTATAGCTACGAAACACTGATTTTAAAAAATGGAAGAGAAAACAGAGAAATATCGTCAATATGGACATTGACACCCACGATTTATAGAATTTGAAAACTACAGAACACTAAAACGAACTACCAATACTGAAAACAGAAAATAATAATAACCTAGTATAAAGTCAATTTGGAACTGCAAAAATATAGACTGATTAAATAATATGAATCAATAGATATTACGACCTCACAACTTATTTAAAACAGAGGAATAGAACCAAAGCTCTAAGTATATCGTATCACTTCAGTTCGTCTCTAAATAACGGGACATGGAAATAAACTAATCTAGCCCACTATTTATTTAAGATATACCTTAATTAGAGAAAATATATTTAAACGAATATTCCCACCTAAAAATATAAGTAAATAAAATATACTTGACTAAAACAGCAAAATCATATCGAAAATACAAACATACTTTAAAGAAGAAATCATAAACACAACGAACTAAAGGTAAACCAACGGAATAACATATCACTTTATCTGGCATTAATCGCCTATGATGTTGAATGAATCAATGTGTAGATCTATGCCTGTTAAATATCACGCACACTCGCTCACATCCCTGTATATTCAGTATTAACTATTAAATATTAAAGATTCAAGAAAGTCGCGGTATGAGAAAGAGGGGTGGTGTTGGAGTGTGTGAGTGCATATATATGTGTGTGGGAGTAGCGTAAAGTAGAAGATGGAGTAAGAGATGTAGAGAATAAAGAGGAAGGAGAACATTTGGGGAAAGGGTGGAATAATCTGAAAACGTAAAATTCGGAGTATTTTGGAGAAACACATTAACATGAAGTCCTACAGTTACCTTATGTAAGGAACTATAAGGGCAAGGGTCATACAAGAGGAATATGGGACCTATGGGTGATAGTGTTTTGTGTCTAAGTTTGAGTTATTTCTCCTGAATGTAGGGAATAATGATTTTCGTCTTGGTAGTAAGACGCAAGCTTGTTTTTCGCAAATTCTTTCGGGTAATGGGCTTTTCTGCTTTTTAAAGCTTGTATCTCTTCGTAGCATTCACGTATGGATTTTCCGTCAGTCTTCTAAATGATGACAAAGTCTGATCATTTTCTGTTAAATGGCAGCTGTAGCTTGAAAGTTTTGATGTATTCCGCTTTTCGATGTTTCTGAATGCAGTGGTGTAGATGAGGGATCTTAAATCTATGCTACCACTAGGTCTAAAATCATCATACATATCTCGCAGCTTTATGAATTTTTTGTGGAGTTTACCTGAAATTAAGTACAAGATACTCCTACTAATTTTGTACAGTCAATATAGAAATATTTAACTATCTTAATAGCTGTCATTATGAAAAGCTTTATAAGAATAATAAAATAATACTAATGTCTATGAAACCAGTATAAACAACTATTATTAGTCTTCATATTTACCTACACACAAAGCAAGCACACATACACACACACACATACCGGCATGAAGATATATGTTGAATAAAGTTTTCCTTATATCATTTGGCCTGAAGTAAGGTTAATTTCTGTAGTCATTAGTGTATAGGCAATTAAATTCAGCAGTATACCAGTGATATTTAATTGATCTCGATGGCCGTAGGGCAAAATTTGAATTATACGAAACCTAACTAATATTATGAATCATGCTAACAATCATTCTCTCTTTCTCGTTCGTATCACCACAATTTCTTTTATGAATTTGGCTGACAACAAAACGGTAAATGGTTTTAAACCACTTAAAATGTATTGTACAATTTTAACTTGATTTTTTTTCTTTTAAATATAGGATTTCTGTTAGTGTGAAAATATATTCAAATATTTCGAATATATTAATTCTTTCCACAGTTTTCATTAATAGGTGCCTACACTGTTTTGAAAGCAAGTCTCTACAGCTGTTTCGTTCTACAGGTCAGATAAAATATGTACAGGAAATAAGTAGAAGTTGATTCTATCCAACAAAAAATAGACAAGTAAAGACAAAAAAAGCGATATTAAATTTTCAACGGTAACTCTCAATGAAGCAGATCAGTTGAAGAAGGTACATATTTTATGCAGTTGCACCAAACATTTTACTGAAGTGCTTTTGTGTGTGTGTGTGTGTGTGTGTGTGTGTGTGTGTGTGTGCGTGCGTGCGTGCGTGCGTGTGTGTGTGTGTGTGTGTGTGTGTGTGTGTGTGTGTGTGTGTGTGTGTGTTTCCATCTTTCTTTAAACATACATGAGAATTCCGCTAGAGCAGCTGTGCAATACTTGCCCGACCGACCCAAAATGCTTCAACCTAAAGTCAGCCAAGGTACTCTGGCTAAATCTCTTAAAGTCATTAAAGTTGGTACAAAAAAGCAAAGTGGGAAACGTATTACGAGACACGAAGTGCTGTTAATGATAATTTGGGGGGATTTGAAACTGTGTACCAGCCCGACTAAAGGAGGAAAGAATCATGCAAGGGAAGCCAAGAAAAAAAAAAAAAAGAAATCAAAAGCTCATAGGGCAACTGCACTATTATGGTGCCCAGGTAAAAAGATGATTAGATAACCCACTAAAATCTTGAAGTGTACCTACGTACATTAGGTGGGATATCGTATATATTCTATCTACAGAGGCGGTGAGCTGGCAGAAACGTTAGCAGCCGGGCGAAATGCATAGTCGTATTTCGTCTGCCGTAACGTTCTGAGTTCAAATTCCGTCGAGGTCAACTTTGCCTTTCATCCTTTCGGGGTCGATAAATTAAGTACCAGTTTCGCACTAGTGTCGATATAATCGACTTAATCTGTTTGTCTGTCCTTGTTTGTCCTCTCTGTGTTTAGCCCCTTGTGGGTAGTAAAGAAATAGGTATGTCGTATGCCGTTACGTTCTGATTTCAAATTCCGCCGAGGTCGACTTTGCCTTTCGAGGGTCGAAAAATTAAGTACCAGCTACGCACTGGGGTCGATATAATCGACTTAATCCCTTTGTCCTTGTTTGTCCTCTCTGTGTTTAGCCCCTTGTGGGTAGTAAAGAAATGTATATATTCTATCTACTTCAAATAACAGCAGAACAAAACCTCTCCAAGAGAAATTTCTGCTTCCAGTTAGCCCTACGGCTTGCAACAGGAGAAAATATGAAATATTGTGAAGCAGTAAACCATTGCAGAACTAAAAACAGAAAGAGACAATCTTGCCTAATTGTGTTTCATAAAATACATAATTAGAACTGACAAGTGAAATATTGCTAAAATAATCTATGAACATTTCTCTGCTGCGTCCTACCATGCCCCCCATAGCGTGTTCCAAAATACGTAAAACTAGAAAGAGTTTGAAAATTCACATCTGATGCATAAAAAATTACATAATAATAATAATAATAATAATAATAATAATAATAATAATAATAATAAAGAATTTCTGGACATGTCATGTCTGCTGAAAGTGTTAAAATAGATATATGTTGTAGATTTACGGAGGGATAAAACTTTATATGAAAAATAATTGTTAGAGTGAAGTGAGCTGTAATATAATCTTTCACGCACCTGCCACTGTGTGTATATGTGTGTGTGAATATATATATATATATATATATATATATATATATATATATATATGGATGCATGCATTCATGTATGTATGTATGCTTGTATGTGTGTGTGAGTATTATGTATATCTTACATACACACACACACACACTCATTCACTCACATATATATATATAGAGAGAGAGAATGAGATAGATAGGTAGGTAGGTGGGTAGATAGATAAAATCCACAGGCAGAAACGCACATACATGCATATGCATAAGTATGTATTATATAAGTGACTATAAGTGACTATAAGTGACTATAAGTGACTATACATAAAAATTTATAAGTCTTCTATACTCGCAGTTTATCGACGAACCACGAAAAACGACAAGAAACTACAGGCATAAATGAAGAGTTTAAGAAATAGGCTGTCTTCGAGATTCGAAACTCTAAATTCAAACAGCTGTACATCTTTCCAAACAATAGTTACTGGCGTCATCCTGGGTTTAGCTAATTAGAACTTCAGAAACAGACACATAAACGTTGAGTTGACTGAAACCAGAGACTTCTTAAGGAAATCAACCAGCCGGAACGCTAGACAACCGCCAGATAAAAAGTTACCAAGACCTTTGACAAAAATAGATGATGTATGCAAAAAATCAACCAAAAAGCCATTGGATTTCTACTCGTCAAAAACAAAGTGATCAAAACAGTCGTCAGGAAGTGAACCAACTAGAACGCTGGACTTCTGCCCAATAGGAATACATGACCAGAATATCCGTAAAACAAATGACATAGGCAATTAGCCAACCAAATTACGAGACCATAGACGGATAAAAACAAGTGACGTCATTAAATTCACAACTCATATCAAAACTTGAACTTTTACCTTAAAAACCTATATATACAAAGTAGTTTCAGCTTAAAGCAGTTCTCACCAGCAAAACCAGCGGCGAAGAATTCTCCTTTACACTCTAAGACAGAGATTGCAAAAAAGTATTTTTCCTTTCTCTTATTTCTTTTTCTTACTCTCTAAAATCTTCATCATATCTAATTGTTAATATAACTCAATGTTACTGAACTTTCAACCATGTATGACTATTGTGAAATCCATCGAACATTTCAACTTGTATTAATGTCTATCTCTGTGAAACTTATTGAATATTGGAATTTGTATGAACATTTGATCCTTTAAACCTATTTTTCCGATTTCTTTTCTTGTACCTTCAATCTCTCCTAAACGTTTTTGTTATTTACCATTGTAAAACAAATAGTTATCGAAACGTGTCTGGTGGCGTTGAAGACTATTTTAAAAATTATATCTTCGACGAATTAAGCTACTGCCCCAATATGAAGAGTATCATTATACGAGACCAACACCAAGAGCCCACTCCCAGTTGTAACTGTCGAGACCCAGGAACCTGTCTACTCGACCAGCAATGTATGATTGAATCCGTCAAATATGAGGCAGAAGTTACAGCAACGATAGATAATAGCATAACCGATAAGAAGGGCTATATCGGACTATGTGAGGGAGAATTTTAAAAATCGCTATGCTAATCACATATCCTGCTTCCGACACAGGGACAAAAGTAAAGTAACTAAGTTGGTTAGCAACGTATGAGGTTTGAAATCAAACGCCGCACACCATATTATAAAGCGGAAAATAGTCGAAAAATCCACACCAAATGTTAAATGATCGAAAACGTGTGTGACTGAAAGAACTCGGATCATTTTCAGATCTAAAAGATTTAACTCACTGCTGAACTCTAGATTCGAAATTTTCAGCGGTTGTAAGCATATAGCTAAATTCCTGTTGAATTGGAAAGTGCCTCCCTTACCGGATTGAATAACTGTACCATAGACATTAAGCCAAAATCTTTTCAGCCTTATAATTACGGTCTAAGGTAAATAACTCTAATTCATTCTTTTGCCTCTTTCTGATTTCTGTTTCGTTTTCCGGTTTTTCAACCTTCCAACTTTTATATATACTTCCTTCTCACCTTTACACACTTTTTCTCTCGTTCTCTCTGACCTCGTCTACAAAATTCATATTTTTTCCATCCAAATGATTTTGAAGACTGCGGAGTAAATGATAATCAGATGGGGCAATACTCGGCGAATATGGTGGGTGGGGCATCGTTTCCCATTTAAACTGCTCCAGCCTTTGGAATGTCACTGTATGTGACCGAGTATTATTCTGATGGAAGAACACCTTTCTTAAAACCAAAGATACTCGTTTTTCTTCTAGCGCTGGTATCGATGAATGGTTGAATGACCAAATCCAAGCTTCTCTACTAGTTCCTCAACAGTTACGATGAAACTTTGTTCCACTAGAGTTTGCAGAATGTCCTCTTCGAGCTCTCCAGATCTTCCAGGACAAGGATCATCTTCTAGGCTGTAGTTTCCGGCTCGGAATTTCTGGAACCACCGTTGAAACTTGCTTACATTTATTGTCTAATTCACATATACTGCATTAATATTCCTCGCACTTTCCGTTGCGCTGTTGCCTTTGTTGAACTCATAAAGCAACATATGCTGAATATGTTCCTTTGTCTCTTCCATCATAGCTTTGAAAAAATAGCAGTTAAAATCGAACTGCACTCTTCAAAACCAGCACTAAGAATAAGTACAAGGTAAAATTACTACCTCCTTTCATAGCAAGTTGATGCAGGTAGTTTATCCCATCCCCCTCCGACTTTTAGTTCATGCAATTGAAAAACCCGCATTATTTATGAGATGACCCAATATATATATATATATATATTATATATATATATATATATATATATATATATATATATATATATGTGTGTGTGTGTGTGTGTGTTGTGTGTGTGTGTGTGTACGTGTGTGTTTACGCACGCACATGCACACACACACACGCGCGCATGCACGCACGCACACACATATATTGTGTACCTTCTCAACTGCCTTCTCAATCAAACAAATCAAATAACTCTGAAGCTAAGTAATAATGCCCAGAAGATAAGATAAATGTTTATGAAGACCTGTATCAAAGGAATAAAATAATATCAATTTTTATGAAACCAATTTAAATAACCGCTATTAATCTCTATATCTAACTCCACATTAATGCAAGCTCACACGGAGATGCCCATCATTTGACCTCGGGCATAGTCAAGCTTTTAGTATAAATTAAATTGCAACCGTTCATAACGGATATTTTATTGACTTCATGAAGTGTGGGACTGAATGTAGATAAACGAAACTAATTACAAATAGTGTAAGCATTTTCCTAGTTTCTGTAAGGTATTCGAACACAAACAATTCACAAAATCGAACACACTCACACAAGGTATGTGTGTGTTCGAATTTGCTTATATATCTCGAGTTGCTTCCAGTTCACATCTAAACAGACAATGCAGTAAAAGGCTTTAAACATTTCATATTGTACGATTGCTCAGCTGTACAATATGAAAGCTAAAGTTTCCTTCAGTTTGAAAATATATACAAATATTCTGAATATACTAATTTTTTCACTGTTTGGTTCTTTCTAAAATTTCCATAATTTCTAATTGTCGAATACTTAGTTGTGAAAGCAAATCCTTCCAGTCGTGTCGTTCTACGTATCAAATTATGTATACACAGTTAATAATGTGAAATTGATTATATTCCATAGAATTCTATCCTCCCAAATTGAACAAGTAAAGAATATCAACAGATTTTCAACGGTAACCCTCAGATCGATTGACTAATATTTATATTTTATTTTAGTTTCGTTCAATTAGCATACAAATCATAGTACGGACTTATCAATTCATTTTGTAGTGAAATCATATGAATGCAAATATTGTCGATTTATCACACCGTGTATAAAGTATATCTACCGCATATCTAATATATTCATCATTAATATACATCATAATATTTTTATACGATACGTAGCTCTTTTCGTCTAGATAGTGGCTATGTATTTTACGTACGCATACCGTAGGTTTATATTTTATATTACTATGTATGTGTTTATTTTAAGACTTATTTTCAGAATACAAATATATTCAAATGATATATCCGAACGTGTACATTTGTTCCAAAAATGTTACTGTACATGTGTATGTATATGTATGTATACATTCTGTTTTACTTATTTAGAAGCAATCTTTTAACACATCCACCATCCAACCATTCATCTACATACCTCATGAAAAAGCTAAGTTACAGATGTAAACCTTTCCTTCTTGAATAATTAGCCACCTGAAGTAAAGTATTTACTGTTGTGATGATATAGAAGCATCACCAGGTATCCTTTCACACAAATATCTTTTGACAAGTGATGACTTGCTTAAATATACAAGGTGGACGTTGAATGATTTATTGAAAATTGTATTTGTCCATAGAATCGAGTGATGAAAGAATGTGTTGATGTTACTTTCTACGTAAAATTAATATCACTGGCAATGCAAATAAATGGTATTTATTCCAAAAATTTATTCTATAAATTGTATTCACTAAATGTACATTACCTTACGTTGTACAGTGTTTATAATTGAATAGGTAATTATTTAGTGAATTCGAGTATATAATAAATTTCAGGATTTCCCTTGAAAATTTCAACTTCATGCAGAGTATCTGAAATAAGTCACATTGGTGGAGTACATTTCAAAACAATAGCTCTTACTGTAAATCAATAAGTTGTTATAGCTTTTCCAAAAGCCCTGGAGACCCAGCTCTGCAATACGGAATGTGGTGCGTTCCATATATTGAGATTTAGCCTCAGTAAGAGCCTGCATATAGTTCTTCCCAGGAATTTTCTGATACTTATTTACTGAACAGGTGTCTCGGCGAGGAAGACAAAATAAGCAAGGTGTTTACTTTCAATCGAAGAATTACAGGTAGAAGACCAAAAAGAGAAATGTAGCAGACACTATTATGTATCGCTGATAAGGAATGCGTGGAAGATGCCATTTCGAGATGCCACCACGAACGGGAAGAGTAAAGAAACTTCCAGCAGAACATCATCGAGAAAATCTCATTAAGAATATCATTGAATTTGTTAATAGTCGTGAGTGTGACGACGGGATGGAGAATGACCTCTTGAAGAAGAGCGAGGGTATATAACCAGAAGAACAAGGTTGAGTTTGAGAAGAGACAGGAACTGTCAAGATGAGACAGAAGAACATGAAACAAAGATCAAAGAGGAAAAAATCACGATCTGGAATAACGAATAGACACTGTATACATACATACATACATACACACACACACACACGCGAGATCCTAGCTGCCTCTGGAACATAATATATATTTCTTTACTACCCACAAGGGGCTAAACACAGAGGGGACAAACAAGGACAGATTAAGTCGATTATATCGACCCCAGTGCGTAACTGGTACTTAATTTATCGACCCCGAAAGGATGAAAGGCAAAGTCGACCTCAGCGGAATTTGAACTCAGAACGTAACGGCAGAAGAAATACGGCTCCGCATTTCGCCCGGCGTGCTAACGTTTCTGCCAGCTCGCCGCCTTTGGGATGACATAGTTTCAAAGAATATGTACAACGCTATCCACAGGAAGATTTACCCAGGAAAACTGGTGCAACACTCCAATAAAAACAGCAGGTTGGAGAAAACATAACAAACCTGATACTGCTCTTTGGGACAGGAAAAAAACAGTCGTACACTGTTGTAGAGATCAGCTGCCCAGCGGATGTGAATGTTTAATGAAAAGTCTAGGCAAAAGACAACATTTACGGTGAATTAATGCGGAACTTACAACTCTTGCACACTAGCTTATAATTTCTCATTTGTATCTATCATCATAGGTGCATTAGCATAAGTACCAACAAATTTACGCAAAAACCAAGAGATGCTAGGTTTTGTATGTATGTATATATATATATATATATATATGGGGATATATTCTAGTTAAATCACATGTCTGCATACTGTATTTTGTTTTATTGTATTTAACTGTATCATATTGTATTGTCTATTTCTGCTTTCTATAAACAGAGTGAATGTATGTAAGAGGTATACATATGTGCATATACAAATAGATATATCCATATTCTTTCTTTATATTTTTATTTTGCCTTCTTTCAATTCTATCTTTACAAGTAATTAGAAATAGTCATATGCATGTAGAAAGTGTATATATGTTTTTAGCAATAAGCTGTTGCCCTACGTGCTTGTCAATAAAGTGAAAGGTAACAAGTTAACGGTGCATGAACCACGAATCCCAGATGTCCTCATTGAAATGTAAAGCATGGTTGAATGAAAGCAAACAATTAGCGAAAAGAATATAAACAATCATTTTATTTTTTATCTTTTACTTGTTTTAGTCATTAGACTGCAGCCATGTTGGGGCATTGCATCGAAGAGTATTTGTTGAACAAACCGATGCCAGTCCTTACTTTTTGAAAGTTTGGTAATTATTCTATAGGTTCTCTTATAACCGAACCGCTAAGTTATGGGGTCGTAAATGAACCAACAGCGCTTGTCAAGAGACGTCGGGTGTCACGAACACAATCACAAGGACACACACACATACATGCATATGCATGCACGGACACACACAAACACACGCTCGCACGCACGTACACACACACACACACACACACACACACACACACACACACACACCACACGTACATATACGACGGTCTTCTTTGCAGTTTCTGTGTATCAAATTCACTCACAGGTTAATGGTCGGGTCTTAAGCAGACCACATTTGCGCAAACGCTGCGCGATGGGAAAGCGAACCCCAAACCACGTGGTTGCAAAGTGCACTTTTGAATCCTACAACCACACTGTCTGCACCTGTGTTCATTAAATATTTGTGAAAACATCGCCTTTAAAATTTAGGTCATAATTTCTGTTACTATAGGAGCATACTAAGGCGGCGATCCGGCAGAATATTTAGCGCGGCGGGGGAAAGGCTTAGCAGCATTTCTTCCAACGTTTTGAGGTCAAATGTCTTTCATTGTTTCTGAGCTGAAAAAATACATACCACTTGAACAAAGAGGTCGCTGTAATCAACTTATCCCCTCCACCAGAACCACTAGTTTTGTGCCAAAATTTGAAACCGATATACGAACGTACGAAGACAGCGAGCTCGCAGAATCGTTAGTATATCGGACAAAATGCTTAACGGCTTTTCATCCGTCTTTACGTTCTGAGTTCTAATTTCACTGACGTCGATTTGCTTTTCAACCTTTCGAGGTCGATGAAATAAATGCCATGTACGCACTAGGGTCGATGTAATTGACTTATTCTCCCCCCCCCCAAATTTCGGGCCTTGTGTTTATAGTAGAAAGGAATATACAAACGTACCTCATTATTGATTATGAGCCACCAGTATACATCGCGTATTCCCGGTATTAGTTTCTGATAATTCTGATCTTTTAATAAAGAAACCAATCTGAATCCACCCCGTTTTTTTACAACGGCGAATCCCTTCACATTACAGATAGTTAAAAGATAGTAAGCAAGATCTGTTTTCTGCAGGAAACTTTCTGGCTCTTAACATTGAGTTCAAATTCTACCAAGGTCGACTTTGCCTTTCATCCTTCCTGGGCTGATAAAACAAATACCAGCTAAGCACAAACTTCAAAAGCTCTTAACTCTTTATGTATTGATTTATGGCGAACATGAATTACATGTCAATGATTACCATACAAAACTGCACCATTACACCAAATATGAAATCATTTGGAATAACAATTGACGAAACTGAAAAGTGGCAGCCAAATAGAGAAGAACCCGCCGATATTATCGATTAGCTACCCCCGACAGATTTAAGACTTTGCGCCTATATTAGAAAGGATTATTAAGACGATCGTAATCTAAGATCGGCAGTTTTTGTTTTGTAAAACAATATTTACCATTCTGTTGTTATAATTCACATTTACCGAATTTCACTACTTCACTTCACCTCTTGTTATTTAGGACGAAGGAAGGGGGAAACTGCTTTTCTTCTATTCACTGAGGAAACAAATTAGCCCCTTATTCTAGATTTGGGTTGTAAATGTCTCCTTGAACTAAATTGTAACCAAACAGGAAGTGCCAAAATCTATTTTTAGCTTTTCTGGAATGTCTAGAGTCAATTGGAGATATGCGAAAGATGCGCGAGTGCGAGTATACACATACGCACGCGCATTTGCTCAAACAGCGTATGCGTGTTATCTGTTTGCCGACCTAATTTACACACGTGCGTGTGCGTATGTATGTGTGTATATATATATGTATATATATATATACATACATATATATATATATACACACACACACACACATATATATATATATATGTGTGTGTGTGTGTATGTATATATATGTGTGTATGTATATATATATAATATATATATATATATATATATGTGTGTGTGTGTGTATGTATATATATATGTATGTATGCATGCATATACATATATGTGTGTGTGTGGATATGTATGTATATATACATGTATATAAACATACACACATAAATAGAGGTACATCTAAAGATGTATATGAATGCGTGTTTGCACGTGTGTGTATAAGTAAGTGTGAAAGAAGGGTGGGAAAGGGCGTGAGAGGAATGACCTTTTACCGCTATAGAAAAGGTATGTAAATGTTATATCTCAGATATTGAATAAATGTAAATCTCACACAATATCCAACATACTCCCGCCTTCACTAAAATTATCTCGGACACACATCTGTGTTTCATTTGCGAGGGTTCGAAGGAATCATTCAACAAATTTCAGTTCGAATTTTTTTGATAACATTTATCTGTTACTTTTATTTAGTTTTATTTTGAATGGATATTTATAATAGACTAGCAGTATCGCCCGGCGTTGCTCGGGTTTGTAAGGGAAATAACTATATAAGCATTTTTAGAGAGTTATAGCCAAAAAATAGCAAAAAATGCATTAAAAATGATGGTAAATATTTTTTAAATCGTTGACTCATCGTAGGCATTTTTAGAGAGTTACTTCCCTTATATAATAGCGAAAAAATGCATTAAAATGGAAAAAATGATGGTAAATTTTTTTTAAAATCGTAGACTCATCGTAGATGCGCGCTAATACCCAGAAGGGCTCGATATGAATCACGACTATAAGATACCCGGTTTTGGTTAAACTGCACCGCAAAATGTGGGAGTAGTTAGGAATCTAAATCGTAGGAGACAGACACACAACTTCACTTTTATATATAAAGATATTTTCATTAGAAATATATTGTTTGTTATTAATATAAATTGATACACATTGATATCTGCATGATAAGCTTGAAATTGAGGCAAAAGCCTATCTATTACCGTTTGTGGTAGGTGTGGTATGGCGACGATTACATTTGCCTCTGCTTTCGAAAAATTTGACCTCGTAATGACACGTGTGCGTGTGTGTGTGGGTGTGGGTGTGTGTGTGTGTGAGAGAGAGAGAGAGAGAAGAGAGGGTGAGAATGCGAGAGAGAGAGAGTGAAAGTGGGAGAGAGAGAAAGAGAGAGGCAGAGAGGCAGAGAGAGGCAGAGAGGCAGAGAGAGGCAGAGAGGCAGAGAGAAAGAGTGAGTGTCCATGTGTGATAGAACTGGGGGTACAGTCTAAGGTGATTCAATTTCATTCACAGAGTATTGCTCAACACAAGCTTGTGTTACAAAGCCCTTGGCCAAGCTGTCACTCTAATACATCGAAAGTTTTTAACCACATAACCATGCTTGCTCTTATGCACATACAAACACACACACACACACACACACACATATGCACACGTACGTACATTCATACAAGCATACCTATATATGTATGTATATACTCTTTTACTTTTACTCTTTTACTTGTTTCAGTCATTTGACTGCGGCCATGCAGGAGCACCGCCTTTAGTCGAGCAAATCGACACCGGAGCTTATTCTTTGTAAGCCTAGTACTTATTCTATCGATCTCTTTTCCCGAACCGCCAAGTTACGGGGACGTAAACACACCAGTATCAGTTGTCAAGCGATGTTGGGGGGACAAACACAGACACACAAACACACACACACACACACACACACATACACACACACACACACACACACACACACACACACACACACACACACACACATATATATATATATACATATATACGACGGACTTCTTTCAGTTTCCGTACACCAAATCCACTCACAAGGCTTTGGTCGGCCCGAGGCTATAGTAGAAGACACCTGCCAAGGTGAAACGCGAGAAATTCAAATATGAACGTGAAAACTGTAGTTTAGAGAAGATGACTTAATGAGCCATTGCTGTTTTAACAGTTGAGAAAGAAAAGGAAGTAGAAAGGAAGATAATACTTAGACGAAAATATTATTTATGCATTCGTGCTCATACGCAAATATACATACACAGATACACACACACACACACACACGTATATATATGTTTGGTTTGCAAGATTCTTTATATGAGTTCGTGTGTTGAAGCATATTCTGTTGTGTCTGGGGAGAGTCGTTTCTTTTTGTGCCTTATAATGTAACACACTCACCGATAAAATTTCCACTTATTTCCTATTTTTATTTTCCTAAAATTTTCGTTGCATCTTGCAACCTTTTCAATAATCTTCACTCTGTCCCTTATTTACACTGCGTTCCCTTTTGTTTGTTTGTGCGCATGTGTGTGGGTCAGTGTGTGTGTGTGCCTATACATGCATGCATGTACGTATGTATGTATATGTGTGTTTGCATGTGTATGTAAGTATATATGTGTGTGTATGCATATGTATGTATGTATGTATGTATGTGTGTGCATCTGTATGTATGTATCCTGCATATTTATGTGCTTGCATGTCCGTTGTTTGTATATTTTCTATGTATGTGTGTGTGAGAATGTGTTTGTATATGTATGCACCTCTGCCTCCTTCTGTGTGTGTGTGTGTGTGTGTGTGTTATGCAACTATGTACCATGTATATGCTTACATCCAGAAAAAAAAGGTGCATGCACACACACTCACACCCACACACACACACATACATTTATCTACCTAACAGTCCACTAACCATTCTACTCTACCTGTGTAAACTGTAGGTATGGAGGTATGGTATCTACTATGCATATCTCCTATTTAGTATTGGGGAGGTTTCATTTATAAGGACGTACTCCCGTATTTGTCTGAGTGTTGGGTCTTTTGGGTGCTTGGATAAGATTTGGATGTCAAGTTGACCCAAGTTACCTCCATGGTGTGGTGATCTTTGGTATGTTGGTAGAGTATGGAGGACTGTTTTCTGTCGTCATATTGTCTCAGATGTTCATTTAGTCGTTCCGCAATGCTCCTAGATATCTCCCCTATGTATGTCATGTTCATGTCTTTACAAGCACCTTCTATGTATTATGCAGTAAACTACATTTCGAGATCTACAGTTAATGCCAGGGCTAATCCTACATACCATGCAGTTATCATTGGTGCATATGGTATTCTCAAAGGGTTACGTCCTACATAGTTATGATCTGATGGAGTTCCCTGGCTTTTCAACAATTTTAATGTTGAGTTTGGTCTCCTTCAGAGCTTTTCTAAATCTACGGGCTAGCTCTCCATGGACTGTGGCCTCTAAAAACATCACTCCTTGATATTTGTCAGTTTTATACTACGTGTTCGCCCTGTTTGCTTTGTCACAAGTTATTTGTATCCTAGTCCAGTCTTTGTTTCTATATCTAGGGCAGGTATCACTGGTTTCATTACGTATAATGTTATTTAATTTCTTACTAGCACCCCTATATACTCGAACCCTATCTTTCTGATCATATCCAGAGAACTGTATACGGTGCATGAAGTTCCGTATATATTTTTTCATTTCATAGGGTTCACATAGTGGAGACACATTGTTCATTGTCCTAACTAAGTCTGCTATCAGTATGTCAATTTTCATGTTGTATGACAAAGCTGAGTTCTTGTGAACAACATATTTTGAAGTTATGGGTTTCATATAATAAGAGTGGAGGAGCTGCACTCCATTGTTCACAATCTGTAACCAATGTTCAGTATCAAGTACAGGGTGCTTAGTGGGGTAATCTATAGTTACCTATTTCTTTACTACCCACAAGTGGCTAAACACAGAGGGGACAAACAAGGACAAACAAACGGATTAAGTCTACATCGACCCCAGTGCGTAACTGGTACTTAATTTATCGACCCCAAAGGGATGAAAGGCAAAGTCGACCTCGGCGGAATTTGAACACAGAACGCAGCGGCGGACGAAATACCTATTTCTTTACTACCCACAAAGGGCTAAACACAGAGAGGACAAACGGATTAAGTCGATTATATCGATCTCAGTGCGTAACTGGTACTTATTTAATCGACCCCGAAAGGACGAAAGGCAAAGTCGACCTCGGCGGAATTTGAACTCAGAACGTAGCGGCGGACGAAATACCTATTTCTTTATTACCCACAAGGGGCTAAACACAGAGGGGACAAACAAGGACAGACATAGGTATTAAGTCGATTGCATCGACCCCAGTGCGTAACTGGTACTTAATTTATCGACCCCGAAAAGATGAAAGGCAAAGTCGACCTCGGCGGAATTTGAACTCAGAACGTAGCGGCGGACGAAATACCGCAAAGCTTTTCGCCCGGCGTGCTAACGTTTCTGCCAGCTCGCCGGTAATCTATAGTTACCTTGATACTTTGGTGAATGGAGTTAGCTATTTGCTGGATGCTCTCCATTACGTTCTTCTCAGTCTCTACATTACCGTCACTAGAGTTGGTTCTAACTATTATATTAACGTCATCTACATATCTACTGTAGAGTAGAAGAGTTATGGACTGTTCTGTTAACATTTGTTTAAATTTTCTGTCCCACCAGGTCATGAAGAGGCCAGCCACACCTCCAGCTACACCAACACCATTGGCTGCACCTTGAACCTGCATGTATAGTTTTTTTTTATTAAACTTTACTATGTGGTTTTTCAAGGTGGTTTTTAAGCTGGCCCCTATTGCATATGCAATCATTTCCTTCATCTGATTGTTGTTCTCAGGGTTTTGGGTGGGTGCGGTCCAGTCACTCCAGCGCTCTATGGTGCTTTTCTTCACTGCTGAAGTGATGGTGGGTGGTCTTCCCCTCTGTGACCTGGTGGGGCAGAATTTACTAAAGTCACGGTCATCTAAGTAGTTATTGTCATAGCATAGTCTGAGGAGGAGGCCCAGTTGTCTAGAGGTGACCTTATGGAATTCCACTTCACTTTCACAGATTGCTTGAATGCATTTCTCCACAGCAAAATTTATGTCTATATATACATATACATATGTGTGTGTGTGTGTATGTATATACACACTTATACATACGTGCTCACACACACACATCCAAGAGTATGGGTATATACGTGCAACTAGATACACGCGCATACGCACACGTATAGATGAATACATACATTCATATATGTACAGGAACTCATATATACACGCACACACGCGCATGTATGCATAAATATACGCACATAGCATAGATAAATATGTGCATATATTCGTAGGTAAGGCGAGATACACACGTTTGTGCAAAGTTTGACATACGTACACGTGTTAATACACTCGCGTATACAAATTAGTAAATATATATACGAACATACATACATATACACATACACAGATACATACATGTATGCGTATACACATATAATCATACGCCCGTGTGCACGTATACACAAGTTCACATTAACATATGCATACACCTATAAAAAAACGCAAATGCACACCAAAAGGGAGGTAGACATACGTATATCTCTACACGTATATATATACACACACACATACACATACGCACATGCACACATACATATATATTTATGTATATATACATATACATACACACACGTGCACATATATGCACATACACACACATATACACATACATATACATATATATATATATATCTGTGTGTGTGTGTGGTGTGTGTGTGTGTGTGTGTAAGACCAGGCAGGACAAGTGAGCCCAGCCCACTTATGCATGCCTTTCCTCCCTTGGACACAAAGACCTGTTCAGGCAAGCGAAGTCGATATCGAACCTCATCCGACGACAGGCACCCATGCCAACCCCCTTTGCTTGCGAAGACATGTTGGGGCAAGTGAAATCGAAATCGGAATCGAAATTGAACCAATCCTATGACTGGCGGACTGGTGGTACGTAAAAAGCACTATCCGAATCGTGGCTGATGCCAGCGCCGCCTCGACTGGCTTCCGTGCCGGTGGCACGTAAAATGCACCAATCCGACCGTAGCCGTTGCCAGCCTCACCTGGCACGTGTGCGGGTGGCACGTAAAAAGCACCCACTACACTCACGGAGTGGTTGGCGTTAGGAAGGGCATCCAGCTGTAGAAACATTGCCAGATAAGACTGGAGCCTGGTGCAGCCTTCTGACTTCCCAGATCCCTGGTCGAACCGTCCAACCCATGCTAGCATGGAGAACGGACGTTAAACGATGATGATGATGATGATGATGATGATACACGCATACATATACAGATATACATACATGCATATATATATATATATATATATATATATATATATATATATACATGTATGGATCTAGATGGTAAGATCATATGTGAAATACAAGGTATTCAAATATATGTGTGTGTGTGTGTGTGTGTGTGTGTAAAACCAAAATGAGCAACTAGTATATCTAGAGGTAATGCAGTACGGTCGTTTCAAGTAACTCTATTTAATTGAACGATGCAGTCATTACATCAATTTAAATGCAGAGCAAGAAGTGAAGATAGCATGTTCTCTGTCTATCTCCTTAATTTCTTGGAGATTTTAGGTAAAAGTATACTAATGTGCCCATCTGTTTTAATTTAATTAAATTCTATGTTTTTATGCAGCTGAGGATTGCCCTGTCTTTAAACTGAGGTAATGATTGCATTGATCAATTAAATGGAGTTGCTTGAAACGATCGTACTGCACTGCCTCTGGATATCCTTGTTGCTTATTTTGATTTTAATGACCATATTTTGAAATTGTATGGATAATACCGTACTAAATTCTGGTGCTTCAACTTACGTACCATATTCATCCGAATCTAAATTTTTGCTGTATATATATGTGTATGTGTGTGTATGTATGCATGTATATTTATGTGTGTGTCTTTGTGTCTGTGTTTACGCCCCCCCCCCCATCGCTTGAAAACCAATGTTGATGTGTTTGCGTCCGCGTAACTTAGCTGTTCAGCGAAAGAGACTGATAAAATAGGTATTAGGTTACAAAAAGTAAGTCGTGGGGTCGGTTTCTTCGGCTAAAGCCTTTGAACACTGTGCTCCAGTATGACCGCTGTCATATGACTTGAAACAAGTAAAATAATAAAAGAATAAAAGAATATAAACACTGTTGATAGGCTAGTTACTGCAATATTTGTCCTGAGATAACATCTCTTATGGACATACTGTGTTAAAAAACCCAATGAATATCTAAGTGAGACGAAAATTCGTCCCAATATCAGCCATCAAGCACACCAGATGTATTCATAAATACACGTGATTGCTTGAACTCAGTTTCAAGCAAATGCAGGAGCTTGACTGTTTTCTTAAAGCAGCTCGGATGTCGCTATTCAGTCCTGCGAGGAAACCACACTCTTTTCCACAGATGTTGCAACGATCATTGCCTCTTCCAGTATGTGTTCTGAGAGTTACCATCCAAACTGACGCATGTACTTTTTTCTGTCAATGGAATTTTTCCTTGAATGTTTTGCATTTTTCGGCTTCGGCCAGCCATAGTATGTAACGTATAGTAAAGGTGTTGACAATTAAGCGACATCTGTGCCTGAAGCTTTTTTAGGCCTTGCACAAGATCAATCCCACTTTCTAAACAAAAAAGGACTAGTCTGCTGCATTCGATGCAAATGAAGTCGCAGGTATTACATGTCAGGGTCACTCCTAGAGCTAGTGGTAACATGTAATCCACTATAACCTGTCACATGATTGGGCGTTCGTCGACTAAACCGGCAACCATACCAAGGAGGGTGGTTTTCGTTGAGCACCCTGCAGGATGAAAAGCAAAACCTGTCAAAGAGCAGATGGACACAGTAGAGTCAACAGTCATGCAACAGATGGGAGTGAGAGACTCTGATATTCATGCATTCATACATACATACATAATACATACATACATACATACATACATACATACATACATACACACACATGTGTATGTATATTATATTTAAAAAGTAGTGCAGCACATAATGTGGAATTGAAGCGGGCAAGAGAGGCCACCTATAAATATATTTTTGATTTGAAGTTTAATGTTTTATGCCATGATTACTAAATTCAAGTATTCAGTATGTTAAAGTGCGATAGGTAACCTTACTACATGTTAGATTAATGAGAAATTATTTCTTTTACATCAAGCATCATAGATGAATTCCAAAGGTCACAGCCCACTAGTTTTTTTCTAGTCTTATCACACGTGCACAGAGTGGTACTTTATTAGTTACAGTGCGTCACTTTATCTGAGTTTTATAACAAGTTATATATACTGATTATTCTATCATCAACGCACGTTTGAAAATGCATCGTTGGCTATAAAAAACAATTTCCTTCTCTATCTCAAAATACTTTATTTCCTGCAGCATTTTTTCTATAGATATGACGTTCTCTTTTATAATATTAGAATTTCTGTTACTCCAAACTTTGGAACTATTTTGATATTATATCTAAAATAAAACTTTTCTCTATCGGGATTTTAAAGAATATCGATTTTACTGACTATAGTTAAAGCAGTAGTTTATTCATCCTAATCGTACGACTCATACTGTACTAGACTACTTCGGAAAGATGGTATTCAAGAACAAGTAACCGCAATATTGACTTCAAGTAGTAAGGAAATAGAGATTGTGGATTCAAATCCAAGCAGCAATAAAGTGGTGTCCGAGCTAAGTCGAACTTAGGTTCGGCCAGCTTAGTTCTTACAGAACTGCTTTCACAAGATATGACGTACAAAGACTTTTTGTGATTTTGTATTAGGCTGTATATAAAAATTCACCAATTGTCATTTGTTGTGGGGAGGATGACCAAAATCAACTTCACCTTCCCCTAGCTGAGAAATAATCCTTTCTACTATAGGCACAAGGCCTGAAATTTTGGGGGAGGGTGATAGTCGATTACATCGATCCCAGTGTTCAACTGGTACTTAATTTATCGACCCCGAAAGGATGGACGGCAAAGTTGAAATCAGAACGTAACGGCAGACAAAATACTGCTATGTATTTCACCCGGCGTGCTAACGGTTCAGCCAGCTCGCCGCCTTCCGATCTGAGAAATAATGATCATACTATGTTGCGTGCAATAACATCTTATTAATACAGTTTGGGAGAGATAATAATGGGACGTACGTGAATTCCACGGAAGATTCTTGGCTGAAGTAAAATGAAAAACTTTCAACCAGGAATCGATGTCTTCACAGACATTATGAATATTGTATTAGTATTTTTAAAATTAGAATTAGTCTATTATAAACAGCCACACAATTAATTGTTGGTTTTTGCTCTGAAGCAACTCTGATTGACTTAGGATCAAAGCATAACCGCCGTGACTATCCCAACTTTTTCCTATGTGAAAGGAACTGAGTAATACATTAATTGATATATAAGAGTGTAATTTGAAGGAGTTTCGACTGCTATTTCTTACAGGACTAATAACCACGTAGAGGCTTCCCCGTTCTCTCGCATACAAACAATTATTTTTTGAAGGCAAAGATAGAAAACTATCGAAATGCTTTCGGAAATACCAATTCATTGGACGATATATAAGAAAACCATTGAAGATTCCATTTCCGTGCGTATATAAGCAGTATTTAATCTTTTTGAAAGAGCATCTTAGTATGGGGTAACATTAAATTCAGTATTGCAACCTAAAGTGCATCAAAGATTCGCTTTTGTCTGATACGTCTTAATACCTATTTCTTTATTACCCACAAGGGGCTAAACACAGAGAGGACGAACACGGACAGACAAACGGATTAAGTCGATTATATCGACCCCAGTGCATAACTGGTACTTATTTAATCGACCCCGAGAGGATGAAAGGCAAAGTCGACCTCGGCGGAATTTGAACTCAGAACGAAGCGGCAGACGAAATACCGTTCAGTATTTCGCCCGGCGTGCTAACGTTTCTGCCAGCTCGCTTCCTTATATACACATTTACAATTAGCTAGTTTGAACATTGAACTAGCTAGAGGCGAGTGTTGTCGCAGGAGCTCAGTGCAGTGCGGTTTCAGGTTTGACATCATGTAAATGGCTTCTTCAAGTTAGAAAATATAAAGCTGAAGTACTTGTTAAATGCTGGGTCGATTTAATCCCATAAATCGTTGCCTTCGCCTAAATTAAAAAAACTATTATCATCATGCGTTAACAGTTTCATGCAAGGTACAAACTTCACCGTCAGGTACACCGGCATGTTTCTGAGATATGTGCATTTGGGAGATGTAAAGGAGTTGTGTTTCATCAGTGTTACATTGCTATGGGGTTTGTTATGCTTCTCTAACTACGTGCTTCATCTGTTGTGTAGAATATGTGCAATGGAAGTTCTGTTACTTAACTGCTTGGTGCATGTTGTTCCGTATGTGATGTATAATTAGTGCTGCATGGTTTTGTGTCGAGTGTTGATTGTCTAAAAGGATGGTGAGGTCCCTAAGTTACCATCAGTTAACACACCTACTATTCGGGAATTTTGTTGTAATGAATTTAATAGTTATTATTTTATTCTCTACACGTATATGTAATTCCCAATTGTCTTGTCTTGATATTATCCTACATATTTTCGCGGACCTTTTGGGGTCCATGAATTAAGTACCAGTTACGCACTGGGGTCGACTAGCCCTCGCGCCTACAATTTCAGACCTGATAGCCTGATAGCTATACAGGGAAGGTGGGGAGGCTTTGGTCTTGTGCTGCAATTAAAAATCCCTCCGTCTCTGCTTTGAGTCCTGAGTTTCTCAACCATTGCTGGGATTTTCTTTGTTTATATCTTTTGCATTTAGTTTAGTCCAGTATTTGCCATGAAGGGGCTTTTCTTGGCATCGTTTTATCATGGTCTATTGCTGTTCTAGTTTTAGTTTGGATTTCATTTGTTTTATAGCTTTTGTTTCTTCTTCTTCTTCTTCTTCTTCTTCTTCTTCTTTACGTCACATTTCACTTATGTTATTAACGCTACTAACGAAAACCCCATTCGACGAATCAACCGTATTTTCCAGGGCTTTGTATAACATTATTGTTAGACTGGATGATATCTATATTTATCACTTGTTTACTTTTGTTAGCCTTTTGTTTTTTGTTAGCCTAATGACAAATAAATAAATAAAAACGTTCAGTTTGCTTTGAATAATCATGTAAATTATGACAAAGAATTTTCTTTTTGGTATTCTTTTTTTGTAGGAGGTTTAGTGCTGTGAGTCACGTCCGCCATTGTGCACTTCTAGTCTGGAGTAGGTCCTTCAGACTGATCCGCTTTCATTAATTCTTTGTTCTACATTTATTCATAAGATTTTATACACACACATAAACACACACCCACACATTCTCATAGATCTATTTTGTGGCCATTTAATCTCATGTCATCTCCGTTGGTGCACACTATCTTTCAAAAAGTAGTCTAATTGTGGACTTTACAACTCTTTTTGAGCTCAGCCCACCCCTCACAACACTATTCAGACTATCCATTTTAAAAACAGGACGGCATAACTTGAAGGAGATTTGGCTGCTGTTTCTAATAGCAAAGTTAATTTGAAGGTTGTATAGTTACATATGGGCCTAGAAACTCCTAGACACAGAAGCAACATTTACGTGTGGAAATATCAATGCGTTTGCAAAATACTTATTCATCCATCCATCCATCCATTTTCGCCGGCCACTATTCCTAGGAGTGTTGGTGGGGGGTGCAACTCCTCTATAGGGGTCTGCCGGAAGCAGCTGACATTAGATTTGCAGCTGGATTCCCAAGCATGACCAGCTAAGACTATGGATATTACCCAGCCATTTCGTTCTTGGTCTACCTCTGGGTCTTCTGCCGGATAGCTGAGCTTGAAGAATCTGTCATGCGATTCTTTTCCACAACATTCCAATTACATGCCTGTAGCTGTGACCTCTCAATGTAGAAAAGTATCGGCTCAACCTGGAGAGATACCCTAAATTTTACTAGACTTCTGTGTTGTAAATGGGCTCTGCATTACGAACACGTTCTACATCACAGGTGTGCCCCTGATATAAGGATACTTTGGTACAGAGGTGAGTGAGATTTTATTATCTTCCTTGACCTCCTTGATTCTGTGCTAGACGTTCGTGTAAAGAGAGGGGCAGTACTACATCTGATCATCACCAAGTTGTCTGCAACTTGAAATTATCAACTGCCGGGAGAACCTAGAAAACTGGCAAGTTCAACGCTATTGTAGGATAAAGTGAAAATCTGTGGCAGACGATGGGATCATAAACAAATATACGATCATTGTTGCATCCAAATTTAAAGACCTTCCAAGAAGAGACTGAAGATGTTAAAACGGAGTGGAGACTGCTTTGTTCGGCAGTTTCTTCGGCTGTACAATAGTGTGGAGAAAAACGGCTCGATGTAGTTCCAGGCAGCTAAAACAAAAACCATAGTTTAACCAGGAAGTTAAGGATGCCATCCGAGCAAAGGAAGAGACTTACAAAGCTTGGTTTGGAAACAAGTGTCCCCTTTTGATCAGTTGGTACATTGACGAGCAAACACTTACTGGAGAAACAGTACAAACGACTAAATTTAAGCCATGTGAGGACTTTGGGATGAAGCTGGATTCTGACTTTAGATTTGCCGATAAAATATTTTGGCAGACCATCTGCTAATTTCCACACCTACCATAAGAACTCCACTCTGTCTCTTCTCACTACAGATGAGTGCATTTTTGGGAGGTGAAGAGAATACTTTGTTGATCTCCGAAATGCAGTCAAGATAAAATCTGATTGATATCAGGTGAATCTAGGGGCGAAGGCTAACCTCACAGAAGCTGAAATCATAAAGGCGATTAAAGTGCTTCCTTGTGGCAAGGCCGCTAGAGAGGAGGAAATTTGGCACGAGGTGCTAAAAACTTAAACGAGCATAGTAATGTATGAATTAGAGGCCCACGAAGTAGCGTTGACTGAAATATAGTTCCGTTCAGCTATATTTCACATTTTCGTATACATTCGGACATAGAAAGACAATACACTGTACAAGTTGTCTCGGGAGAAGGACTTCTTAAGGACAATATGGGGGTAAATACACCAATAGACAATGTATGATGTCATCGAACCTTAGGACGCATTCTTCAATTATGGATTTAAAGCAAAGTTTTATATATTAGAATCAGAGGTAGTCTCAGTCGGGGTTGGTGCCAAAAGCTTGGCAGTGCGATTCTCTGTTTAGTTGGTTGATTAGTTGTCGACATATCCTTTGAAGAGAATTTGTGTCGAGATTCAAGATTAGGATGTTGGTGTCCCCTTACAATTTTTAAGTGGAGCTAGAGTGTCTTCTTCAAAACTTATATGTAATATTATGCAAATGAACCAGCTGTTCTTAAGCAGCAGATTCTTCCACTTTCTTCTTTTTCCCTCTCATCTCTATCCACACTGTGGCTGTAGAATATAAAGTAGAACAAGCGTTTTTATATGTCACATGTTGATGTTTTGACGTCAAAAGAGTTTTCAGAACGAGTTAGGGACTAGAATTCTGAATTTCGGCGAATATGAATAGGGTGCGAAGGGTACTTCAGGATACTTAATTATCGGCATATTACTATCTTCAAACCAATTAAAAGGGTTTTTTTTTCTTTCGTGGGAGATAAATGCAAACACAAGAAAATACATTCAGTCATTGTTGCCATATATGCGGAACACAACAATTAAGAATTTGCCAACTATCTAAATGTTGCAAGATCTTTTGTTAGCAAAGATGAGATACAATAGTATGCCTCTGGAGGAAAGGTTTCAATTGCATCAAAGAGAATAGAAAAAACAATCTGAACATTCAGACACTATAAAGACACTGCAATTCTTCCAACAGGTTCAAAACATTATAGTTGATGATCCTGGAAATAAACGAGAGCAGTCGCCATAAATCTTTAGGTGTCGGGGTGATCTGTAGTGTATGAAGACATTCGATTTAAGTCGTATGTACCGAAGAGAATCCAATTCATATCTACGAAAGGTCACAAGGAAACAATTTTTTCCGTGTCAAGCGGTTACTTAACGGTGTTAAAACCCATTACAAACATGGCACGCTTCGGTTCTTTTCTGATGAGAAAATTTTCGATCAAGATTAAAACACTAGCAGAAATGACAAATGGTTATGTGCGGATTCTTCTATTGTCCACATAGTGATACGCTCTAAGTTTTCAGCGACTGTAATTGTGAGTAATGAAGGTCATGCCATTTTACCTCCTATCTTTCCACAAGGTCAGATAGTTTATGCTACTGGATACTTTGAAGTACTGGAGACAGTTGTGAAGTCTTAAATGGATAAAGTTAGCAGTGGAAGGGTTATGTAGTGTTTTAACAAGACTCAGCATCTCCTCACGAAACCCTCGTGACCCCAAAATATATTAGACAATCTTTAAGACCATGTAATATCAAACTTACAGCCGTTAAACTCACCACATCTAAATCGCATGGACTACTAGGTTTGGTGCATTGTGGAAAGGGGAACTAATCTATATCCTCAAAATACCATAGCTTCGCTGAAGGCCGCCATTGTCTAAAGTGAATAAAAACCTTTTAGTGCGGATATGTCAAAGACTCTGTCTCCATATTAAAATAGTCATCGAAGTGGAAGGTAGAATCATCGAATAACCGTATAAGAAAGCTTATCGAGAACATATACATTTCGTTTTTGCTACATTAGAGTTGGTTATTAAATTACCAAATATGTCCTCAAATACCCCTCGCATTTTGTAGTGAGAATATAGCATGGGCATAGACATTCCTGTGTGATTAAGAAGTTTGCTTCTCAATTAAAAGGTAATTTCCCTGGTAATTGTTTTCTACAATATGTTTGGTTAGTCCAAGTCTTGTAAATGAAATTCGGTAGACACTTCGTGGAAGCTCGTCGGAAACACAGTCTCTGTTCTTGGGTGTTAGGCTTCATCCTTTACCTGGCCGAAGACCATCATCTCAGCTTTAGATACATTTAGCAAAGACCACTTTATTGTAAGCATTCAGACATCTCTGATCTCATAGTAATTCTTTCTTTCCTCGTTATTCTTTTGACGACTCTCAAGAAGGTCATAAGCAGAGTCCTTTCTCCTTTAACTAAACAACAACACTGTCTTTACTTGACCTGTCCACGGTGATAACCTATGCGTTCTCTTGTACCCATTTATAGATATATAAAATTGATTAATCAGTAATAGTTCAGAGCGTTGATGGTGGATGTGTAGCGGTAGCTAAATAGCTGAATGATCTCCCTTTTCTAAGTTTCTTAAAGCATCTGTGTCATGAGACGTGATTCTTAATTATTCAAGAAACTTAGCGTTTCTCTTAGAAGTTTCTAGAATGTCTAGCATTCCATTAATAAAAACAGCATGCTAACCCAAATCTTCGCTTCTTAGTCGATTAGACTTAGAGCCATTCACGTCATTGCTATGTCTGTCTGTTTCTCTACGCCACATGACTGAAAACCACCGCTTAGCTGTTATTTCTACATTTTCTAATTCTGAACTTTCTTGCATAGATTTCTTCGTTCAACTAGATTCTACATTTTGATTCTATGTATCATCGATCAGTAAATAAAAAATATTTTTATGTAGTAAATATATAGAGCTGGAATTTATTCTTCATCTCTTTATGTAATAACTTACACGTAGCCACATCAACACCTTGTACTGACTATATATATTTCCATTACAGCATAGGCGGCGAGCTGGCAGGAGCGTTAGCGCGCCGAGCGAAATGCTTTGCGGTATTCCGTCTGCCGTTACGTTCTGAGTTCAAATTCCGCCGAGGTCGACTTTGCCTTTCATCCTTTCGGGGTCGATAAATAAAGTACCAGTTGCGCACTGGGGTTGATGTAATCGACTTAATCCCTTTGTCTGTTTTTGTTTGTCCCCTGTATGTTTAGCCCCTTGTGGGCAATAACGAAATATATATTTCCATTACAGACTCAACACTGAGAATAAGAAGCAGACGATCGAACCTCCATTCAATAATCTCGCTGCAACTGTATAGCCATTGATTGGTTGCAACAGGACAGTCATTCGAAAGATTGATATTTTTTCTGTTCACCAGATGATTTTCTTAGCATTCGAAATGATTAAACATGCTGGTGCTGAGAGTGTTACTTGCCACTTAATGACCCTTATGGTTATTTCAATAGCTGCTGGTCATAACAGGAAACCGTAAAATCGCTAGTTAGCAAGAATGACCGGAAGCCGGCGCGGAAACACTTTCACTTTTATCAACAATGTTAGCCGGTACAATTTCAAGAACATTTAATGCAATGAAACACCATAATAGTTTTATTGCTTCTCTTGCAGAATTCTACTGTATTATATCCAGTATTATAATATCGGTTTCATATTTTTAGCATCGGACCTGCATTTTCGGGGAAAGGGGCAAATCGATTACATCAACCCGAGGACAACAACTGGTATTTATTTTATCAATCTTGAAAGGATGAAAAGCAGTCGACCTCGGTGGTGTTTGATCTCAGAACGTGAAAAGGGACGAAATACCGCTAAGCATTTTACCCGGCGTGATAACGATTCCGCCCGCTCGCTGCCTCAGACAGTATTATGCTATTAAAAAGCAGTTACTTACTTTGCGACTCACCAGTTTCACAACAATGTTTATATTGTATCTTATTACCAAAAACAGCGTGAGGGAAATTGCTGTTTCGTGTATTTGTTTAGATTTTATACTTATTTAAGAAGGAGTTTTACTGACTTTTGGTGGTATTGTTTTTTCGGCACGACCAACTTCATATTTTATTTGTAATATTGCTGCTTATCTATTTATTCAGTTATTTATTATATGATCCTTTTTACTCTTTAAATATGAAATACAAAGGCGATTCCTGTATGTTTGAACTGAAAAAATATGAACTACTGAATTAGATTGCGTAAAATATTCAACTTGGGTCTGCAGCGTACTCTTCAGATTTTAAGATATTGAGTTCTTTTGATTTAGACTGGGCCAAATGTAGTTGGGGGAATGTAATGGGTTGAGTGTCTTCAGGTTATTACTAGTACATATTTTATTGGTTTAAAATTTTTTTCACAAGGCCAGCGATTTCGGGTCAGATGACAGGTTGATCACATCAATCCCAGTGTTCAACGGGTACTCATTCTGTCGACTCCGAAAGGATGAAAGGCAAAGTCAACCTCCACGGAATTTGAACTCAGAACGTGAAGACGGACGAAATGCCGCTAAGAATTTTACCAGGCATGCTAACAATTCTGCCAGCTCGCCGCCTTAATAGTAGATATTTTATTGATAAGTAGTAAAATATAAGGAAAGTCTACGTGTGTGGAATTTGATCTCTGAAGGCTAGAGGACGGAACTAATTGCTGTAATGTAATTAGTACGGTTCTCTACCGTTTCGTGTAACTCGCTGCAATGTTGTAAACTCTGATCACTGAGATTAAAAAAAAAATTAAGCTCCGTCGGATGTCGGTTAAAAGGTCTCACAATTCCGTGGCCTTTCAGTAACTCTGCACTATCTCCACGGTCAAAGTAATTGGTTTTGTAATTACACCAGTATAACTTGTTGCCTTACCATATATAGGTTTATATTTATTACTATAATGTGGGTGTATTATATATGCGGCACGAGTTTTATTAGCTTGCAGGACTAAGTTGAAATCCTTCCAAGAGTGAGCATTAGAGTATGGCAGGTTATATAAAGGTGAAAACGAGTTTAGTTACCTAGGGACGCCAACTACATAAAGAACAAAATTTAAGTTAGTGTTAATATATTTAATGTAGTGAACATCAAAAATATAATTCTAATTACTTATACGGAGAAGCAACATGATCTTTGTAACTAATGATATTTTAATGATATTGGCTTGTACGGGCGAAAATTCTGGACAAAATTCAGTCTTGATAGATCGCCTCAGCAAAACATACATTTCGAAGTGAAGTGATAATGAAAGGATTAGTGAACTAATCGTTATCTTTTCCTTGTCTGTTTCTCATTGCATGAGTATTTCTAATTACATTTTAAATTATTTTATGTCCGCAATATTTAATATACTAATACGAACTTAAAATATAAGGATGATATATTCATCAGGTGATCCCCCGACCAGATGAGTTATAGAGCTCGCTCAAATGTATCCAGTCAAAATAACAATAATAATATATGTTATTCACCTACATACTCCATACCTCGTTGATATAAACGTTAACAGCCACATTTAACCCTGCAGGAATTAGAACACGAAGATATATACGAATAAATACTAATCCATTATTTTTATATATTTTCTCCAATAGTAATCATGCGTTGAATCAAAATTCATAATATCTAATTTCCGTTACAATCGTTTTTAGTACAATATGTTTTCTTTACCTTATTTTCGTGATAAAAATCCCGCGAAGAACGTTCATGGAAATAAACTCTTAGTTCCGTCTCGTTGGTTTGCTAATAGCATTATGGGAATGATTCAAATAAGTATACTTCAACACATTTACAAAACACCTACAGGCATGCTACCTTGTAAATATTTATTATGTCGCTTTTAACCAAATCTACATGCCCGATAAAGCATGGAAATAACTATTAGTAAAACGTCGGAAATGAGGAAAATATTTCGGATTTGAGGGAACAATAATGGAATGGAAATTGGCGAGATATAGCATGAGTGAACTCACGAGGGGTCATGCATTTATGGTATTATATAAATATGGTAGATTTCTTAGAGAATTTCAACAAATCATTATATGAACGCAAAATAGGAATCGAATAGTGCTTAGTTGATGAACATTTACAAGCGTATGCAGCCTGCTACTTTATACGTAATCAACAGGTATTAAATATGTTTAATAATAACAATGTTTAAGATAAGTTACGGTCAATACATAATTTTGATGTTCAAAATGCAGCAAGCATTTCGTTTAGTTCCTGATTGCAATTCACCTTCCAGGAGTAAGTCAGGTGTAATTTCAAATAGAAACCGCGATAGACATTTTACCAAATCCGGTGAATTAGAAATCAAATGAGTTTAGTATTGGAATACTGTTTACAACCAGTGGAAATATGCCTCATCTATAGCATGCATATTTCTTCTCAACATGATCTTCCCATCAAATATCATCTACCTTTGCATGAGATAAAACTAATTTTAGCCTACGAAGGAGCCTATAAATGGTTGATTGACCTTCTAGAAATAGCAATCAGGTCTATCTCAAACCGTGACAATTTGTAAATATACAGAGAGAAAGACTGTTACATCTGGAACAACCTTTATTATATGGTTTAGATTATGGCTAGTCTGTGGCTTAAACAACAGCTCATTTTAGCATACCTCCACCTAATATGCCACATTAGGGTCAGTGGAAGTTAAGCTAAATGATTGAAGACAGATGCTTGTATTATTAGAGTGACCATATTGACAATAACTCCATCCTCAGAAATTCGCAATCTTTTCTCGACAGATATTGTTTTACCCCAAAACACAAAGGTAGAGATGCAAAGGAGTTGAACTCATAATCCATAAGCTTGTAGATCCTATGTATTATCAATCCAGCCGTTCCACTTGTACGTTATAAGCCTGATATAAGATTAAATAGTTGTGTTTACTGACCATAGAATATAATTGATTGTCGTAAGAAGATCCTTTTAAGAAAAGAATTGTTCTCCCACGCAAAGACGGATGTAGCTGCTAGAAATAATAATAAAAGAATAAGTTTCTTAGAAGAGCCGGAAAAGAGATTGGGTAGATCTGCTATTAATAGCATCTCATTTGTTTTCTCTGTAATTTGTTTTAATAAATAATGGTTAAAAGGGAAAAAAGAACAAGAAAAAAAACGGTAGAACTCCCGATTAAATGCTTTTGAAATATTTCAGTTTATCATTCGGTTCTGGGTTTATGATATTTTCCTTCTCTCAGAAGTTGAAAGAAATACCAGTAATGTACTGAACTATTTCAATAAATCATTTGAAGTACAAAAACTATGCATCAGTGTACGACTAAGTGGAATGACCTTAAATGGGAATAAATAACGTATAACAGAATCGACTCCATAAGCTTAATTCTTGCGCTACCGCATATCAATAAGTGTCACATTACCGAACACTTGGTCATTGGACTTTATTTTGTGTCACCTGTCTTTAGGCTCAATTTTTATTACCTTTCTTTCAGTCCATAACAGATGTTATTGACAGGCCCTCCTTTATCTGCAATTCGACCTGTTACTATCAAAATTTAAAAATAAATCTTTTTTGCGACCGGAGTATAAATAATCAGTAATCGATATCAATCACCTCCGTCAATAATTCTTGGCCTTGAATGTTTCGTCACTTTTCAGCACCGAGCTGATACATTACCATAGTTACAGTTTAGATATGAATTCTATTGATCACATCTGGAATATCCAAGCATCAAATTACTAATTTCTCTTAAATTCGATTTATACGTTTTTAGCAGACATAAAATTATGGTTTCGAAAGGAAGGGCTATACTCATTGGGTCCGCCATGAAGTGATAAAGAGTAAAACGACCATTATGTAATTTTGTCTATTTCGGAATATAAACGGACGAAACTCTATGTTTTATCTAGCATTTTTGCTAATCTTCAGCTTTATGAAATTGATAAAACATTTTTAGAAAATGGGAAGGGCATTGATGGTGTAAATGATGCACCATTGCTTCGACACAACTTCAGTTTGTTGGAAGATTGCTATTTGTTATAGAGATATTGATTGATACCAAAGATATATTAAAATCACAGAGACTATAAACCAGTGAACTGGACCAGTACCGTACCACACAAACCAGCATTCAAATTTCACTGGAGGATCGATAAAACAAGTATCAGTGATATATTTAGAAGCCTCATCTGATCAAGTTGATGAAATGTCGGCAAGCTAATTGTAAAAATTATAGTCCATGCGATAACACCACGGCCAGAACCCTTTGTTCTTGCTGGGTTTAGTCTACCTAACATAAATATGCGCCAAATCCTGGTACATGTATATATCTAAGTGTGTGTGTGCGTGTTTGTGTGTGCAAGGGAGAAATATATATATATATATATATATAGGCGTATAGGTGCAGGAGTGGCTGTGTGGTAAGTAACTTGTTTACCAACCACATGGTTCCGGGTTCAGTCTCACTGCGTGGCACCTTGGGCAAGTGTCTTCTTCTATAGCCTCGGGCCGACCAAAGCCTTGTGAGTGGATTTGGTAGGCGGAAACTGAAAGAAGCCCGTCGTATATATGTATATATATATGCGTGTATGTTTGTGTGTCTGTGCTTGTACCCCTAGCATTGCTTGACAACCGATGCTGGTGTGTTTATGTCCCCGTTACTTGGCGGTTCGGCAAAAGAGACCGATAGAATAAGTACTGGGCTTACAAAAGAATAAGTCCCGGGGTCGAGTTGCTCGATTAAAGGCGGTGCTCCAGCATGGCCGCAGTCAAATGACTGAAACAAGTAAAAGAGTAAAGATATATATATATATATATATATATATATATATATATATATATATATATATATATATATATAGATAGATAGATAGATAGATAGAGAGAGAGAGAGAGAGAGAGAGAGAGACAGACAGACAGACAGACAGAAAGAGAGAGACAGAGGGAGGGAGAATGAAAGAAAGAAATAACCCCTATTAAGTAGATCTGAAGTAGATTTATCATATTAAAGTAAAATATTCAAGTAGTGCTCAAACCGACCAATAGATTATGAGATTCAGTTTCATACGCAGAGAGGAACTAATTACTTTGAGCCTAATCAAGATTAATATCAATATTTCATCGCATTAAATACTATAGAATAACATCGAAAACGTTACTATGATTTCAATCTGCACGGAGTATTTGTTTGTAAAAGATAACAACTAAGTGATCCGGGTTTTGTAACCAGTTTCACTTCTTGATTTTCTTCCTTCGCACAGATAGATTCATTGAAGAGATATGAACGTCACAATTTCACACGTTCTGTCTCAATTGAAATGCATAATCTTTGTGCCTTGTAAAAAGAAACCAAAATATATAACAGCCAATGGATTGATACAACACAGGAATGCTAGATTAAATGACCTTTCTACAAAAGAGTGTGTATCAATGCATCTAACGTTCTTTTAAGTGTCTTTATCTGCAATCCACATAGGAAAAAAAAAAAGAATTCACGAACAAGCTTCGGAAAGTACTGCAGGCTGTTCCTATTTAACTTGATTTAATCTCTATCATTTCAGAAAAAAATACTTATTTATCCAACTTTGCATTGCTATCAATGACATTCTTTTATTAAAGTTTTCGGTGAGCTGAATATTTGATTTTTGTTCATAATTATAACAATTTCACTTCATGTAAGTCACAAAGACAAATATGATACCATGAAACAACAACAACAACAACGGCAGCAACAGCAGCAGCAAGAAGAAGAAGAAGAAGAAGAAGAAGAAGAAGAAGAAGAAGAAGAAGAAGAAGAAGAAGAAGAAGAAGAAGAAGAAGAAGAAGAAGAAGAAGAAGGAGGAGGAGAAGAAGAAGAACAAAAACAACAACAACAACAACAATAAAACATATTTGCATTTTTGCCTATCTGGAAAAGTAATGGAGTGTATATTTTCTAAGGTAATATGACTGTCATGGAAGCTACATTTGAAATATACTAAAATATATAAATGAATAAAACCAACAAACAGACGAAAATCCTATTTTGTGATGAGAGCTCCATAATCGTCCGTGTTTATTTTGTATGTTTCACATCTGTCATGAAAATCTGAGTTAAACCGACAAAAACACCAGAATTTATCATTTAATTATCTGACAGGAATCAAATTCTAGTTCTTATCACGGAGACGTTGTAAATAGTCTGAGTAAGAAAAAGATATTTCCACGTAGATGAAGTTTAAGAAATAAAGTTGCTATATTTAGATTATAATTCGGCTTTCTGCAAAACATTACTTGTAGAATATTTTTTTGCAGAAATTTTACGTTTAAATTTCTGGTATTTCGGACATTACAAGCGTGTACAAAAAAAGGAAATAAGAAAAATATATATATTTCGTAAATAAGTAGCCTATATTATATTTGTATTGATATGTTAAATCAGTAAACCTGTCAACGTGAAATGACCATTATAAAAGCCACCCAGTGAGCCAGTACTGAGCTACAGATTTATGGAATGAGGCAACAGAAGATAAATATCCCAATGAATAGGATGTCAAGCTATCGACCATAAGGAGAGTTTACGAAAAAAAAAAACAAAAGACGAAGACAGGTGGTGTACAAAACAAACAGATGTATTAGTATAACGCTCAGGAATAGAAAAAGTCTTTTAAGTTTCGAGCCTACGCTCTTCTACAGAAAGGGACACAGAAAAAACAAGGAGAGAAAATATGTGTGTAGTGGCTAACGATCTATCATTGCGACTGACTCAGACAGAAGGGTCACACATGAGAGGGAAAGTAGGGGAGATAACAAAGTAATGATGACCCCCAACATGAAGGTGCGTGTGTGTATAAGAGAGTATGTATGTGCGTGTGAAAGAGGGCTGGTGAACATTCCCAGATGGTGCTTCTATACGATGCTTATCTATTTATCAAATATACAGACGCAGGTATGGCTGTGTGGTTACAAGCTTGCGTTGTAACTACATGATTCCGGGTTCCAGGTTCATTCCTACTACATGGCACCTCGGGCAAGTGTCTTGCACTATAACATCACACTGACCAAAGCCTTGTGAGTGAATTTGGTAGACGGAGACTGAATGCAGTTTCGCACCTCTCCTTGAAAAATGCATTTTTTTGAAAATATTTCTTTTGAAAGAGAATTGATAGAATAAGTGCCAGGCTTCAACTATAAAGTACTGGGGTCGATTCATTTGACTAAAAGTTCTTCAAGGCCGTACCCCAGATTGGGCGCACTCTAATAACTGAAAAAGATAAACGATATGTTTGCATATCGGGAAACTCACCATGGTAATGTTATTTACAGGATATCCCACACTAGTTAAGGTAATGTAATTGATGTTGAATTTAAATAATTATAGACTGATGTCATGATGCCTGGGAGAAAACACCGTGGTCAGTGAATGGTGGGGCGTACGAAAGGATTATGTTTATTTGGTTTATTTCTACAAATCTCTTGTTATACTGAAGAGGCGGAACAAGGGAAATTGAGTGATGCATTGCTCTCTGGTTTAGTGAGGTAGGAGTCATACTGGTAGAGAGGGAGAAAGTGTGTGTGTGTGTGTGTGAGAGAGAGAGAGAGAGAGAGAGTATGCAACGGGCAGTTGCAGGATGCTGGAGAGTGAAGGTTTGTTAATCAGAAGTAGATGGAATATTCCATTGTAGAGGTGCTTATCCACCATGTGTAGAGAGTCAGCAGCTGTTTCAGAACTGAAAAAGTATCTGTTCCTAAAGAAAAGACTTAACTGTTAGAATTTTTTTTCTATTATAGGTATGACATCATCACAATACCTTACTAGAGCTTGTGAGTGTCAACATATGTAAAGGATGTGACAACTTTAGTAGTGAGTTACTAATGATTACGTGGAATATAATATCACATTTCTCCGATAAGCGTAATATGCGTTCTGTGTTGTTGAAGGAAGCTAAATTACCACGTCCGCATTTAGAGGGTGGTTTAGGGATTTTGTTCCTTCTTTTATGTCTTTTAAGGTTTTATCATGTTTTTAATGTTTTATTCCCGTCATGTGCGTAATTTATATATAATAAGACAGTAGGATCCAAGGGCAAAAATGTTATACAAATTGTTCACATGGAATAAGTTTTATGTGGTGAAATGGAAGTGGAAAAGCAATTTAACGATTCGGACAGACGACGTTCATCATATAGAGACGAAATATCAACTGGTGTTAAAGGATATAAAGTAAGATTTGATGGGGAAGCAGAGGAAGTTGAGACAAAACTGAAGGCGGTAGAGATAATGCGTGCTGGTAGCGAAATAACAGTTACAGAGAAGCGAAAATAAAAGAATCAGGAGCAGATACGAAAAACAAATATCAGTCGGGGTGGCGATGTTAGTTACAGGGAATCATTGTACAAATATCCAAACGCATGTACACAAATATTTACTCCAGGATACATAAACGTACACACATATATATGTACGGAAATTTGAAGCCAACAATAAAACTTTCTACCAATAATGATTACATGCAGGCATACACATGCAGGCATATCTCACTCTACGTTGTTAACTGATTCCAGGAGACATGACTTAAGTCGAATTAGCTTGTATCTTGGCTAGCCTCTGCCGAATTTACTTGTCTCTAGGCTAAACCGATAATAACCATTCCCAGTTCTGTACTTTATTTATGAATGCATTTTCAATAATACATGGTTAATAAAAGCCTATTTTAAGCTTACAAGCGAATAATTTTTATTTTTTAATACAGTACAGTAAAAAAAGGTAATCTAAACTTAGGAAAATAATTTGGCGGTGTTTACCATACATCACAAACACTTTATTTATGAATGCGGTTTGCAATGGTAAAATAAAATCCTTTTTTAAGCTTAAAAAACAAATTCAGTAATTATTGTTATTTTGCAATAGTAAAGAAACTAAATTATTTTAAATTTACGTACATACAATTTGGTGGTTTACATCGCAGATGTAGATGACTGTGGATCGTCAACATCAACAGTGCCTTTGTTCTTGTTGTTCGATGCACTTAAAAATCTGTTGAGAGTTCCTTGAACTGTCTTCTTTTCCTCAAGATTACAATACAAGAAGCAAAAGCTTTGCGACAAACCCCCATAATCTTGGGAAAGCGTTGGGCATTTTGATCCATATCCTCGAACATAGACCTTTTTCGATATATGCAAATGCTTGCTGCATTTTCTTCATGGTAAAGTCATGTGGCGCAGGTTTGCAACTTCTTTATTTTCCTACTCGTGAAGCTCTATCAAATCCTCATTTGCCAGAGGCTGCTTATTTTTTTTCAAATAAATCTGTGAAATGCTCTTCCTCCAAATTCATTTCCAGTTCTTTGGTCGTAGTCACCATGTGCTAAAATCGCGATCTTATTATGTACAATCGTTGATACAGCTGTCCGACTCATCCCAAAAGATCGTGCAATTACTACCACTTTTTCACCTTTTTCGTGGCGTTTTATCGCAGCCAGTTTATCTTCCAGCGTATAACGCTTAGTACTTCCACTATGAATTTTCTTAGGAGCCATGGGAGCAAAAAATAAAGTCACAAATAAATGAGAATTAGAAATTGGCCAATAAACAGACAAGCAAATCTGAATTGAAAACAATCGCGGGAATCACGAGGGACAACGATGCCTCACGGTAGATATTGGAACTACAGTGCAATATGAGCTCCGAAAGACCGATAAGAGAACACAGTTGATTTCAGGATTTCGTTCACTAAGCTACACTACTCTATGATGTGTTATCTTAACATTTACTGTGCTTATTTTAATATGATTTTATTTGCGTTTATTCTTATTTATTGTACAGTAACATGAATTTTTGTGCTTTTAACGGTTTTCTAGTGATTTTACGATTCCAGTATTTGTGGCAGACAGACGTAAAGTCGAGTAAAATGACTTATCTTGATTTTTATTTGTCCATATATTATTTTTGAAAACTGACGCATAATCGAGAGCGACTTAAATCGAAACGATTTAGGCCGAGCTATGCCTGTATATCAAACACATACATATGTATACATGCGCATACATATTTTTATGTGTGTGTGTATTACGTGTATACTTCCACATCATTCTGTTTTGAATTGTCGTTTTTGTATAAATATTGTTTATAATAAAATATAAATTTACTCTTCATCTTGTTCGTGTTTCTAAACTCTCCATTAAATAACTGCTTTAATTTTACCCTTCACCTATTTCAATACAGCTCCTGCGTTCCTACTAGTCTTTCCTTTTTCCGCACATCTACTGTTTCACTTTACAAAACTATATAAAAGCCATTGTTTGTTGGGTTTCCGTTGGACCGTTCGTAACGGAGAAGGAACAAGGAAGAGAGAGAAAATGAGAGAGGGGGGAAAAGAGAGGGAGAAAGAAATTGAATGATAAGCTGTCATTTTAAGTACCATTGCGATTTCACTCTTGCGGCCGATTGTGTGCGTAGGTGTATGTTTTAGCAGAAGAAATAGAGATTGACAGAGAGAGGGGGAGAGACTGGGAAGGAAGTGGGAGACGGCGAAAGTGAATTAGCAAATGGATCTAGGGGAGTTGGAGATAAAATTTTAACTCAATTATCTTCAACAAAGCACTGCCTTGAAGGGTTTTAACCGAGCGGATGGACGCCTGCGCGCATTTCTATTCGTCTCTTTTGCCGAAACATTAAGTTACGAAGACGTAAACAAACCAGCACTGGCTGCCAAGCGGTGGTAGAAGACAATCACAAAGGTACACACACACGTGCATAGACATGTATGTATGTATATATATATATATATATATATATATATATATATATATATATATATAGCTGAAATTTACAGAAGAACAAAAGACGAAGACAGGTGTATAAACAAATATACACGACAAGTTTCTTTAATTTTCCACCTTCCAAATCTATTCACAAAACTTTGTTCGGTCCAAGGTTATAATAAAAGACATTTACTCGTCCAAGACACCACACAATGAAGCTGAACTCTGAAGTCTGTGGTTGGGAAGCAAACTTCTTACCACGCAGGTGCCCATGAATAAAATTACCAAGTTAATTCACTTGAAATATGCACGTATAAAATAAAGCAAATTAAAGCTACGGTAATTGCGTACGTGGAACGGTTTATATTTAAAATTTATACATATTTCCTAAGAATTTATTTTACTTTTCAGTTTCAGCAAATTACCGTGTCATTAGAAATTTCAACCAACAGTCAATTTGTAATGAAAAGAGCTAGATAGCCAGCACATAGAGAAAGTGGGAGTAACAGGTGAGTGTGCGAGGGAGTAAGTGTTGTATTATAGAACTGAAAGCGCAAACGACAGAAATATTGTTGGTATATGGTATCTTTTACTTCTTTCACTCATGGGACTGCCTTGAAGAGTTTAGTCTATCAGATCGACACTAGAGCTTATTTTTTAAGTCTGGTAGTTGTTGTATCGATCTTTTGTCAAATCGCTAAGTTACAGGGATACAAACAAAGCAACGGTGTTTGTTAAGCAGTGGTGGTAGTGGGAATAAACACAGACACAAACGCAAACATAAATACATATGGAACAGGTCTCTACATAGTTTCCGTTTATCAAAACCACTCACAGGGCATTTGTTATCCCGTGGTTATAGGTACAAAATTCTTTCCCAAGGTGCCACACAATGGTAATGAACCTGAAACCACGTCCTTCAAATCAAGGCGTAGCCTTGATATACAGAGAACTGATAGAGATAGAGATATAACGTGTTTACATGCGATCAGAGATTGGTGAAGATAGTGAAGTTTTGACTAAAGTCTTCTGAATTTGTAGCTGAAATATAAGAATAGTTCTCCGGACAGCTGTTTCTCATTATTTATGTTTTAAGGCTTAGAATCAAGTCAAATATAATACATTAAGAAGAAACTAACTTTCTTCCTTGTTGAGGATAAAGGTTAACATCACTGGTTAAATAAAATCTACTACTTTTTTTCCAAATAAGGAGGGTAATCTTTTATCTTCAGTAGCTTCATGCTCCAGTGAAATTGGCTACACTTCATCAAAATATTGGATGAGACTTGCTTCATTTCATTGGATTTTTATTATAATGTTCTTTTTAGATAACGTTTATCTAAAATCAAACAAGTTTCACATGTTCAAAAATTTAAATTGCATAATTTCTTTTTTGAAATTTTTGTCTTCGATGCTTTACTGGCATTCTGTGTGAACATTTCGGACTTCTTGAACTTGTTCGATGTTTTTCCGATTCTTATACCATGCTATCTGCTTCGGCTTCTTCTGGCAACTTCGGTCACTTCCATAGCATTTCTTGTCATGGATGTTGAAACAAGTGCATCCTCGTGAAAGCATATGTATCCCTCATTCAATAATGCTAAAACTTAGTCAATAATTTACATTTAAACTTTAAAAATCTGATATACCAAATTCTAACTTTACGGAATTTGTTTCAGACAATTATATTACATCCCTGAACTCTAATGCAATCCAATATATATATATATAAAAGAAAAAGCGTCACCAAGTCTAAACAAAGTAATTTATATTAATTGCGCCATTTTCCTCGTTTCTGGTTCACTGTACAATTTCATTATGAACCAAAAGACACTTGTTTCTATGGTAAAAATATTTAAAACAACTTGTTACTTTAGACTTAAGTTTTATTCTTAACTTCCAGAATCACAAAGACTTTCCTCAGATACTCTTTTACTTGTTCCAGTCATTGGACAGCAGCCATGCTGGGGCACTGTCTCGAAGGGTTTCAATTGAGTGAATGGACGCCTGTGCTTATTCTAACTGTCTCTTTCACCGAACCATTAATTTACGGGGGGCGTAAACAAACCAACACCGGTTGTCAAGCAGTGGTGAAGGACAATCACAAAGACACGCACATACGTACACAGACGTGTGTGTGTTTTGTCCATCTATCTATCTATCTATCTATCTATCTATTCTCTCTCTCTCTCTCTCTCTCTCTCTGTATATATATATATATATATATATATATATAATATATATATATATTATATATAGTTGAAATTTATAGAAAGACAAAAGACGAAGACTATCTATCTATCGATGAAATAGTAATGATTCCTACGTAGCTAGGCCGCAGGGTTACAAAAATAAAAATTAAAGATGTGCCCCCTGAAATTGAAGCCCGATGGCTGGTGTCAGCCATCTGTTACAATTTCGAGTAAGTTATTAATATCTTGGAAATTGCCGTCCTCGAACAACACAACCGGATAGGCCAAGCGTTCTAACTCTTGGCTCAATCCAATCAAGAGATGAAAGAAAATGTTCCAGATCTTATAAAACTGCTGGACGGTACCACCTTACATGTGACCCTTGAAGGCGGATGACCACGCTCTCACCTTTGTTGAAGCAAAAACCATTTTAAAATTGACTGCACAATATTGAAAGAGCAACAGCAGCAACAACACAAACAACAACAAAAACAGCAACAACAGAAAGAAAACACTACCCGAAAACCAGCACTGTTACCCACACCGCCATCAACACAAAAATTGAAAGAGCTCCACGAAAAGATGAAACAGCTCCACAAAACAACAAACCAACTAAACCAACCCAACCAATCAACACAACCAACAGCAGAATTAGCTCATTAGTTAATAGGGCGTTGACGGGGGCCATCGTCAACTACAAATGGTTTGCCCTAAAAAGGTCAATTAAAGCAGAATCAACAAGGCTTTAGCGACAGACCGAAATAGAATAGAGAGAGACTTTAGTTAAGAAATTAGAAGAGTCACTTTGAACTGGCATCGCGTCCAACGTGCTAGCGGCGAGGTTGGCCCTTGATCAACACTTCAACGCCAAACACGAAGGTTGCGTTGTCAGAGCTAGGATGCGTACTCTGAGAAACGAAGAAATTGCAGTCGCCTAAGAAACCCGGGTGGCGAAGGTGCGACGTGGCAACGAATCCACCATTCGCTCTCTGATGGATGAGCAGGGGCGCGAATTACTTTTGCCCGAAGGGATGTGTGAAACCTTTCAGTAGCACTCTCCCTACTGTTCGGGACGACTGGCGGGTCGGAACGCAGGGTGGACTTTATTGCCTACCTGCATAGCTTACCACGACTCTCAGCAAAAGAGGCAGAGTGTTGTGAAAGACCCATCACAGCCGTGGATGTACGGAACGCGATGGCAGGCTGCGTGAGCGACAAGTCGCCGGGCTTGGATGGTCTGTCCTACGAGCTTTATTGTCATATGCCAAACTCTGTTTGGAGAAGTCTTGGCAACGGCCTACTGCAACTGGTAGCAAAACGGGAGTACCCCCAGCTTTGTGAGCCGAGGAGCGCTGACACCGCAAAAGAAAAACCTAAACAAGGGGGACGTTATAGATAATTTCTGGCCTATCACTCTGCTCAACGCAGATTTGAACATTTTGGCCAAGGTGCTAGACGAGAGGTCAGCGCTTGTCATCGAGAAACTGGTTGACAAGGCACAAACATGCGCCGTGCCGGGCAGTAGTATCCATGACAACCACCATAGACAGGGTAGTTAAGGAACCTGGCATGGGTGATACGCAGATCAATTTGGAGCAATCGAAAGCTTTCGATACGGTCTACTATCGTTACTTGAAGGCTGTCCTTAGGGCGGCTGGTTTTGGTCCCGTCTTACGCGGTTGGATCGCTGCTTTATACAGCGGCATCCGCTCGGTAGTTCGCGTAAATGATCATCTAACCAGACCATCACACGTTCGGTCCGTCAAGGTTGTTCCCTCTAGTCACGCTTGCATGTATTGACTCTAGGGCCATTACTGTGGAAGCTGGCGACGCTGAGGGGCATCTCGCGAGAAATGGGATGTTGGAGGAGCGTGTCTGCACACGTATTAGCACACACACACACTCACACACACACACACACACACACACACACACACACACCACACACACACACACACACAAACACACTCAAACGCGCGCCCCTGCACCCGCACGCACAGCTGAAGCAAACGCTGCTGATATACACTGCGTATAAATCAACAATTTTGTGTACGTAGGTTTAGGCAGCCTAGGGCTGATGAGTTTGATGTGGCAAATTGTTCTTTTAAGTCTATACATACTCTACTATCTGAAGGAAAACTTTCCGAACCAGGAGTTTGGTTGACTCTATAGCGATAACGCTTTTCTAATTACTTCTGGATGTTCCCAGTCAGTGATGTAGAAACCTATAAAACGTCTCCACTTTTTTCGGTAATACTCTCTCTCCATATCTTTCAAAAAGTGCAGTTAGAGGATTAACTTTCTAAGCATTACATTAGGTCTAAATTCACAATGTTAGTCGTACATCAGACTCAAAAGGAATCCCCATTACGTTTACATCATCCAGGTATGTCGTCGACGGATTGGTTAGGAATATCTCGGTTATGATCTTCAACCTTTCCATCAAATGTATCTTCTACAAAAATGAGAATTCCAAGAGAGCGGGTTTTAATGATATTTATAATTTATCCTGCACACTAAGCTTGAACTTGCCCAAAAGGGCTGCAGAGGTACAGAGAGACCGCAATTGTAGTGGGAACACGCTGAACATTGGCTTACTCAATACGCGTCGAATAACCTTCGGACCCGCAGCCGACCCATAAGTTAAATGGAGCAGCAACTCACCGCGGCGACGGTCTAACTTCTAGGAAGGCTAGCAATTAGCCCACAGGGCTCAGTAATGGTCCCATGTACATTAATCGAGAGGCGTATGGAGTACGATCCGGTGCTTGGAACAGATTCCTTTGGGCATTAAACCAAGGTCCCCTCTCTTCTCACATGAAAGGATGACCCACCCAGGTGGTAGACAAGAAAAGAAAGAGGTTATTTGGAATGAACATCTCTTCTTGTCTAACTCAAAACTAACATCTTCACAATTCTTTTCCAGATTCAAGAAAAAGCTTTTCCTACGTAGGTTAGGTACCGTGGCATTTCAACAAGTATACCGTTAAACTTTCGTACTCAGCCGCACCGAATGGGGCCAGTGTTACAGTTGTTTCAAATAGGTTGAAGCTTGATAAATATAATACACGGATCTACTTATTGGAAATGGTAGATTCGGAGGCTTACATTCGAGTCAACCTCAACTCGGCTCACATACACCTCGGTGCCTGCTCCAGAAGAACCTGTAGGGTGGTAATGATATGGGGGATGGTATTTCAAGGAATTCACGGAATTTGTGCGAATCTAGACCTTACACCATAAGTTGCAAATACTAGGGATGCGTCCTGCCACCTACTACAGAACTGGTGTCCCCCAACCAACCAGTCTGGCTCAAGCCCCCATCACATGGATGTAACATTGCGGATTACGCCTTGAATAGGCAATGCTCACGTTGTGTATCAATGTGAGCTAATTACACACAATACTGGGAAATTTTACATAGGAGCCATTGTAAACTCAGTAAAACAACGTATTTCTTTACATAGGCATTACTCCAACAAGGAACTTGGTAAAACGGTGCTCAGTATTTGTTTGGTAGGTATTACATCGGGTTCTGTTTGCCAAAGATTTATGGTACAGGGACATAAACAAAGCAAGAACAACAGTTGTTAAGAAGGGAGAGACAAACACAAACACAAACATACGCACATATAGGAATATATTATGTGCACACACACATACATATACATACACATACGTATATATATCCGGACACTTACATACATGCTTGTACAGATGTACATATGTGCAGAGACAGACACATATTAATGTATTATGTGTGTGTGCATATACATGCATATATATATATATATATATATATATTATATATATATATATATATATATACATACATATATAATAATTATTTGAGGGAATATTATTCCTAACTTACAAGGAAAAATTCAATCTAGAAATACTAAATCAAATTTCCCAAAATATAATATATATATATATAAAAATTAGAAAAAAAACACCTTTTATCAATTCAAAATGAACAATTAAATTACACCACATAGAAAATTACATATAATAGAAATATTAAAATATTAAAATATTAAAATATATATGTATGTATGTATATATACATATATATATATATATGTATATGTATGTGCATATATGTATGTATATGTATATATATACTCGCTTTCACACACACACACACACACATAATACGTACATAAATATGTGTGTGCATGTGTGCGCATATCTGCAACCAGCGTTGGTATGTTTACGGCCCCGTAACTTAATTGTTCAGTAAAATGACCGATGTCAGAAGAAGCAACGTTAAAGATAAGAACTTGGATTGACCTTCTTGAATACATGTCGGAACACGGCGCGCGAATAAATACATACGTAACACAACATACATACACACACACGCACGTATATATGTGTATATATATATATGTGTGTGTGTGTGTGTGTGTGTGTAGGAGTGGCTGTGTGGTAAGTAGCTTGTTTACGAACCACATGGTTCCGAGTTCAGTCCCACTGCGTGGTACCTTGGGCGAGTGTCTTCTACTATAGCCTCAGGTCGACCAAAGCCTTGTGAGTGGATTTGGTAGACGGAAACTGAAAGAAGCTCGTCGTATATATGTATGTATATGTGTGTGTGTGTGTGTGTGTGTGTGTGTGTGTGTGTGTGTGTGTGTGTGTGTGTGTGTATGTTTGTGTGTCTGTGTTTGTACCCCCACCCCCAACATCGCTTGACAACCGATGCTGGTGTGTTTACGTCCCGGTAACTTAGCGGTTCGGCAAAAGCGACCGATAGAATAAGTACTAGGCTTATAAAGAATAAGTCCTGGGGTCGATTTGCTCGACTAAAGGCGGTGTTCCAGCATGGCCACAGTCAAATGAGTGAAACAAGTAAAATAGTAAAAAAAATAGTAAATATATATATATGTATGTATGTATGTATGTTTATATATGTCGGCGAGCTGGCAGAAACGTTAGCACGCCGGGCAAAATGCGTAGCCGTATTTCGTCTGCCGTTAAGTGTTCTGAGTTCAAATTCCGCCGAGGTCGACTTTGCCTTTCATCCTGTCGGGGTCGATAAATTAAGTACCAGTTATGCACTGGAGTCGATGTGATCGATTTAATCCCTTTGTCTGTTCTTGTTTGTCCCCTCTATGTTTAGCCCCTTGTGGGTAGTAAAGAAATATATATGTACATGTACATACACATCCATATACAAACACTAAAAGTGAAGTGTATTAGTAAATTTAAGGTGTTAAATCGAAATC
>NC_043004.1:76989365-77011865 GCF_006345805.1 Octopus sinensis | reverse complement strand
TTTTGAGAAGTAAATGTGGGCGTTAGAGTCACCTGTTTGTTTCTTGTAAGATGTTTCTATCTTATAAGTTTGTAAGACAGATACCGTGTAACAATTTAAATGAAAAATGAGCTTGAAATGTATCAGGATACGTAATCGGATGTACGCGTCTCTGTATACGTAATTGAAAATCCTTCTGAATGCGTAGCATTAAAACCTGAAGCGTTTGTATCGCGTTAAGACCACATCGGCTTGTTTTGATTCCGTAGATAATGACGGCTGCAAGTGCGGCGAAGGGGGTGGAGTGTCGAGAAATAGTAGGAGAGTAGAGAAGTATGTAGGGAAGAAGAAAATGTGACTAAGAATTGCTGGGGTGGGGGGGAGAAAAGAACCAGTGTGATGACGGATGCATACATACATACATACGAATATATGTATGAATGAATGTATGCAGGTGTGTGTATGTATGTATATATATATATATACATACATACATACACATACATACATATATGTATATATATATCTATATATATATATATACATGTTATACATATATTCATAAAACACACGCACAAACACACACAAACAAACACACACACACAGACACAAACACACACACACACGCAATGCAATGGTTGACCACGCATAGTTTGGCCTATAAATACTACATGCAATTTAACAGTTGCGCGAGTAACTATGTAAATATATGTATCTATAAATGCATGTATACACCTTCCCCACACATACATATATATATGTATATAGATGGATAGATAGATAGATACATACATACATACATACATAGATACATAGATAGATATAAGATATAAATATATATAAGATGTATATATCTTTATTTATGTTATCTCTCTCTCTCTCTCTCTCTCTCTCTCTCTCTTACTCTCTTTACTCTCTTACTTGTTCCAGTCATTTGTCTGCGGCCATGCTGGAGCACCGTCTTTAGTCGAGCAAATCGACCCCAGGGCTTATTCTTTGGAAGCCTAGTCCTTTTTTATCGGTCTCTTTTGCCGAACCGCTAAGTTACGGGGACGTAAACAACATCAGTTGTCAAGCGATGTTGGGGGGGACAAATACAGACACACAAACATACACATACACACACACACATACATACATACGACGGGCTTCTTTCAGTTTCCGTCTACCAAATCCACTCAGAAGGCTTTGGTCGGCCCGAGGCTATAGCAGAAGACACTTGCCCAAGGTGCCACGCAGTGGGAATGAACCCGGAACCATGTGGTTGGTAAGCAAGCTACTCTATTTCATAAAATTTATCATTATAGACAGTGCAAAGAGTGTGTAGCTTTGCGGGCTGGACAAATACATTAATGAATGAAAATGAAATAGAATGAATAAATGAGAGACGGAACCCAACACCCGCCGATTGGATTTTTCTCGAAAACATATTTTCTTTTTTTAAAAATCAATATGAGGTTTCAAATCTCTTACAAGAAGGAGGCACTAAAACCTTTTTATTAACATGTTTTTTTTTCTTTTTTTAAAAATCAATATGAGGTTTCAAATCTCTTACAAGAAGGAGGCACTAAAACCTTTTTATTAACATGTTTTTTTTTCTTTTTTAAAACACACAATTGAGGTTATAAACCACTACAAATAATACAATAAATAAGATGAGGTTTCAAACCCTATAACGAGGGTCTTTCACCTCCTACTCTTCGATATATCCATCGATATCTTCATCATTATATTCAATGCCGCTTGAGTTCCTGTATCCCGCCATTTCCCATGCCTCACTCATGTAGGACATGTAAGTCGTGTAAGGGCCACCCGGCCATATGCGACACTCCTCCCCAAATCCTTTAAGCCTTTCCCATAAGGGAAACCTTATGACCTCCACAGTTATCTACGGACGCCATTCGGGATCCCGTGTGAAGAGCATATCTACTTTCTCTTTATGTTCTTCTACTAATTTTTCCACCTCCCCGCCCTTGTAGAAAAAGATAATTAATTGATCATCTTTAAGGGTAGGGTGGTTTCTTCCACCGCGGGTGGCACAACTTCGGGACATGCAGACGGCACATCATCTCCCTGCTGAGATGACCCGTTCTTCTTCCTTCTTTTTTTTCTTTTCTTCCTGGCTTCAGGAGAGTGGAGCTCTTCCGCTTTGTCCGGAGACTCTCCCCCGCCTCTCAAAGCCTTAGGTTCCTTCGGCGGGCAACTATTGTTGCCCACCTTCTTACTTTTTAATCCTTTTTGAGTTGAGGAGGCTGAAGCCTCCTCGACTACATCCACCTCTCCCTTTGACCGGGTAGGGGAGGTGGCATCTAGTGACTGTTCCAGGACCATACCATGGTCCTGGGGGCAGTTCCTTTTAATGTGGCCTGGCTGCAGGCACGAGTGACACTTGGGGGACATCCCTCAAGTATCACCGGATACCTGCAGCCAGTCATTTTCAAGAAATCTGGAAAAACCAGATCTGTTGCGGCCGATGGGCTCCACAGGGTCAAAATCGCTTTTGACCCTTCCCAATCGACCGCCGGCAATACCCTTACATTTAAGAGCTTGGGCCCGCCATCCCCCAGTCCCCGCCGGATGGTATCTTCAATCCAATCCGCTTCGGTACCCGGGGGCAACCCACATACCCAGGCTCGTATTAATTTTTTTCCACAATATGACGGAAGGAACAGAATTTCCTTGCCTTCTAAAGGCTGACTCTCAAACTGGCGAGCCTTTTCCCTGTTGTCAAACAGCAACCATGCGGTTGCATGTTTGACACCACGGGATATATATTTTAAAGAGGACAAATGTTCTTTAAGTTCATTTTTTTATGACTTGCTTTGGGAAGACGGTAATGGAATTAAGAACTTTAGAATATGTTCTAAGTACCATCGTCTTCTCCTCCATATCTTTTAACCACTGCTTAGGCGGGTTAATTTCCCACTCTAAGACAGAGTTTTTCTTTTTAAGTTCCTTCTCTGCCATGTCAAAAAACAGTTCAAAAGTAGTTCAAAAGACAGTCTGCCAAACAATTAAACCGAATAAAAATAAAACAAAATAAAAGAGGAGGGGAGGAAACTGAAATTAAAGTAATGAAAAGAATGAACCAAAATTTAGAAAGAAAGAAAAAACAGAAGGGAAAAGTAAAAAAAACCCTCACAAATAGCACAGACAGGGAATCCTTTGTATAATACTCTAAAAAGGTAATCCAAATGGCTTATTCTTATTTTTCTGGCGAGATACGCCCACTAGTATTTACAAGAAGAATTTTCAAGCAAAAATTCTCAATTCACCGTTACGGTGATGAGAACCCAGTATTTTGCTCGCTATAGTTGACAATTTTTCTTTTTGTTCTTTTTTTCTATTCATGGAGCCGAAACTCACATCTTCTCACAGTAACAATCCAGACCAACTAGTGTTGCATTCTGGATAAGCAAGCTACTTACAACACAACCACTCCTGCCCTATCTCTCTCTCTCTCTCTCTCTCTCTATTTATCTATCTAAATATGCGCATTCGCTCTTGTGTAGTTAAGAAGTTTCGATCTATAAGTTCACTCTATAACTCCATGGTTTCGGGCTTGGTCCCACTGCACGGACCTGGTGCCACTGTCTTCTACTGGAGCCAGGGACCGACCAGTGTCTTGTGAGTGAATCTGGTAAAAGGAAACGGTGTGGAAGCAAGTCTTATATGTATATGTATATATATGTTTATGTCTTTGATTGTAAATATATATATGCGTGTGTGTGTGTGTGTGTGTGTGTGTGTGTGTGAGTCTGTGTATGTATGTGTGTGTGTGTGTGTGTGTGTGTGTGTATGTGTGTGTGTGTGTGTGTGTGTGTGTGTGTGTAAAAGGGCACAGCGCCTATTTAAGGTGTTGCACTCGGGATTCCTGGATCGGTTGGTGCTTTGTGCTCTTCAGCTGACCGCTTCATCACTGCGTCCCCTGCGATCCCTTCGGCACTTAGCGTCTAGTGCTCCGTCGATTCGATGGAAGGAATTAACAAATGTACGGCACAAACATTTCATCACTATATGCAAAACGTGTGTGCAGGTTTTTTTAGAAAGAAACTGCAGAACCGTTCTTCTCGGTCTACGAGAGACGACCACCTGTGTCACCACCACCACCATCGCCGCCGCCGCCGCCACCAACAACACCAACACCACCACCACCAGCATTAACAAAAGTGGAGGCACAATGGCCAGGTGGTTAAGGCAGCGGACTCGAGGTCGGAGGATCGCGGTTTCGATTTCCAGACTGGGCGTTGTGTGTGTTTATTGAGCGAAAGCACCTAAAGCTTCACGAGGCTCCGGCAGGGGGTGGTGACGACTCCTGTTGTACTCTTTCACTCCAACTTTCTCTCACTCTTTCTTCCTGTTTCTTGTCTCCCAACTTCCTACGCAACCGCTGAGCCTGGATGTGTCTTCATCCATCCGTCGATGCTCTCGGTGTCGGGGGTTGACCTGCTTTCTCTTCTGCGGGTCTTACGAATAGCAAAGGACCACGATTCGGACTTCCCCCACTGCGAGCTCTGGGACGAAGACCGATTCGCTCAACACCAACACCACCACCATCAACAGCACCGTCCTTATGAGACGAAGAATGGAAGTCTCAAATCGTTTACATGAACAATTTAATGACGGCGAGACGTCCCAAAAATGCCCTTACAAAGATGGAAAATAAATTCAAAATCTCCCATCAAACGGAAAACTAAGTAAAAGAAAACTAGGGCGGTTGAAATTACAAGATAGATCCTAAAGCCTTCTAGAAATTTGCAAAATAATCTGCCTCACTGCATCAGAAGAGGGGGTATTGTCTGACGAAAATGGCTCACTAACTGCAGACCCTGAAATAAGCGACCCTAAAGTGTTTTCACCTCTTCGGTGGCATATATGCAAATAAGCAAATCTGTTGATTTCTTCAACACCGCAGATCCATACAGGGATGAGAAAATCATCGATTATATCGATATGAAAGAAGAGGATGTAATAATGGCCATTGATGAGATGAATTGGAGCCAAACGTCGGCCTTTGATTGTTTTCCAGTTGTTCTTTTGAAGACATTCAAGCAGGCTTTCGCAAAACCACTGCAGACTCTTTTCCAGACTTTCCTCGTATGTGACAAACATAATGTTGAAAGAATGTATCACTTGCTCTATTCATAATTAAAGAAGCAGAGCAGATGTTAAGAATTGCAGGTTTATCTCTCCGGTTAGCAAAGTGATGGAATGTACGGTCATAAGGAAGCTAATCGCGTTCCAAAAAGAAAACAGCTTGCTCATAAACACGTAGCACAGCTTCCATCTATGAAGCAGCTGCCTCACACAGCGACTGCAGTATTATGACTGAACCGTTTAGATGCGGTTAAGACCGTTGACGAACTCGATTATGGGATAATAAATATGTCACAAACGTGACCTTGGTATCATTGGAAAATTCAGGGGAGTCACTGCATGGCTTTTTAAAAAGATAAAATCAGTCGCAACCAATTGTGCTTTCATTGAGGAGATATCAATATTAAATGGTATCCCTCGGAGAACTGTACTGGTCCACCAATGTTTGTGGTAGCTCCTACAGTCATCCTCTCTCGCCAGCCGTGCTCATGATACAAAAATATCACAAGCCGTCAAGGACCTTGATCATAATGAAAAACTAAAGAAAGACCCGAACACAACATACAGCAGGGCTGAAGAAAACATGCAGTAATGCTGACAAGCTTCACGCACTCCGCTTTCGACCCACCAACAGATTGCAATCAGAATAAAGGACCAGGGGGTCTTGCTGTTCCAGAGTCAGAGCCGGTGCGTGACATTGGAATCCACATGAGTGCCGATGCATCATTCTGTGTGCATATTACTCAGATGGCAACAATGTGTAGGCGACTGACTGGTTGGATTCTTAGATTATTCAGATTATTAAATGAAAACCCTGCTGCTCCAGTGGAGAACATTCGTTCTCGTTCGCCTGGATTACTACACCCAATTATGGTTGCTACCAAGCGTCAAACTAACAGCAAAACTCGAGGCAATTCAAGAAGAGCTAGTGGGGGAGGCTGAAAGAATTAAGACTTTACTTAGAGAGAAGACGTGAAAGATATATAGTGATATATACATGGAAGATTCTGGAAAATCTAGCTCCAAATTTTGCGATTGAGAGGTATACCAATCACCGAACAGGACGCCGTTGTACAGTACTAAAAATCTCACCATCTTCGTCTAGAGTAAGGCCCCTGTACGGTTCCAGCTTAGGATTCAATATCCCTCAACTTTTCAATACCTTGTCAAAAGGCCTCAGAGATATACAAAGTGTAGATGTTCTCAAAGAACGTTTAGACAATTTTTTATCTGAGGCAGCAAGAAACGTAAAGAAGAGAAACTTTGTACCACTTACTGCTTTATTGGGACCTATTCCAGAGACAGGACTAGAAAATGAGCCAAAACTAAACTTGCATTTAACGCTAATACATGACCACAACCTCTGCCTGAAATCATAAAAGGAAAGAATCGAAGAAAGAATATGTATGTATGTATGTATGTATGGATTTATGTCATTATTCAGTATTAGTTCAAGATTTCTTGCCAATAGTGAAAGAGCCGGTTACTAACCTAGATCTAGGGCTCCTTCATTGGAATTTCAAGAACACCAACAGGGTATTTTTGTATGTATGTATGTATGTATGTATGTATGTATGCATGCATGCATGCATGTATGTATATGTGCAGATTTGTATGTTTTGTTTTATGAAGGTTATTCTCATGCATATAGCTGTATATCTAGACATGCTCATATATACTTAAATGATAAACTTCTGGAAAGTTTTGCAGATTTTTAATGTTCCAGTGATGGAATGGATCTGTAGTCTTCGTATCAGCTTTCTCCATTCTGGTTTGAGAAACCTAATTTCTCAACATTGGTATTTAGGCAGCGTGTTACATATTTCAGTGCTCCAATAATTACAGGTATGAACCTGTACTTGTAATCTGGATAGAGTAGCCGTAGATTTCTCAATAGTTCAGCGTAAGTATTTTCTTTTTCGCTGAACTTTAGCTTTATGTTTACATCCGCTGCGCAGCTGATTTCGACAACCGCACAGTTTTTCTTCTCAATCCCAAATTACTATGTCAGGTCTATTATGTTTACATCTAATTGAAGTTTTCATTGAGACATTTCACCAGCACTCCTTTTTATTATGAGTGGCTATGGCTTCTATCATATTGTACGTTCTTATTTCTTTGGCCTCGGGATTAGCCTTCCAATGGATCTCATTATACAGCATCCTAGCTACAACATTATATCTCATCAGTAGATAATTCCGTGATGACATGTATGTACGTATATATGTATATAGATCTATCTATCTACTTATATATATATATATATATATATATATATATATATATATATATGTAGGTCCCGGGTTGAGTCGGGGTTAACCACAGTAAATAAGGTACTCAATACATAGCAGAGTAAAGTAATTTATTTTATAGAAGGAGCTTTCATCTGAATGAAACAGTTCTAGTCCTGTAGAAGCTCCTTCTATAAAATAAATATATATATATATATATATATATATATATAATATATATATATATATATATAGAGAGAGAGAGAGAGAGAGAGAGAGAGAAACAAAAGTTGAAAAATTTGGAATACAAAAAGTACAGAAAACTAAATGGAGAATTATCTCAGGTCCGACAGTTGTTTCTGGGGTCTCTGGGATTACATGATAGTTGTAATCTCCAAGGTGGCAGATGGAGTGTGCAAAATGTCATCCCAAGCAACGAGCAGTGGGGATCAACTGAAAGAATAGAGAACAATCACTTTTCAATATATTCATCAGAATCGCAATAAACTGATTGTCATAAGAAAGGAATTTGATCAAGATGGTCCTATTTGAAAAGTAGCCCACCTGTATTAAGCAAGTCTTTGATCAGTACTACACAGGCAAAACAGAGAATGTGAATGAATATATATATATATATATATATATATATATATATATATATATATATATATATAATATATATATATATATATATATATATGTATATGTATGTATATATATATATATATATATGTATCCCAGTGTATATAAAACTGAGAACGTGTGTCTGTCTGTTTGTCTGTGTGTTTCCATGAAACTTGAGAACTACACAACCAATTTCATTCAAATTTTACACATGCCTTACTTAGGGTCCATGTAGATTCATGGGCAAAAAAATTGTTCAACTTCTTGCCTAGGGCGAGCCCATAGAAATATCTTCTCCACTATTTCAGTATTACGTGTTAAAGTTGAAACAAAAACATTTCTCTATTTTATGTCAGATACTTTCACTTCAACAATAAAAATTAGAGATAATAATAATTGAATTATATGTAGTAAGTAATAATTAAAATCAAAAGTATAATATAATCGTAACATAACAAAAGTAAAAATAGCAATTGGTATAAAATTGCATCAATGACATGAACTTGAATAAGTAGTTTCACATGAATGGGAATAAATTAAAAATAAAATTAGTGTGCAGAAATGGAATAGTCCAGATGGAGCTGTGCACATACCGTTTACCACGGCTTTTACATTAGATTATCTGCTAATTAGCTAGCATTAAGTATCTATATGAAGTTTGGCTGTATGTAATGTCTGTTTTCTCAAACAGCTCCTTCTACTGAGTACTGCTGTTGGTTTATTTCTTATACATAAAGGACTATAGCTTCAATTGCGTACTGCTTTTTAATTCACCGTAAGGTTTGTTATTATTATTACTGTTTAACTATTGTTGTCACGTTTGTTGGTACCTCGTAAGAGAAACGTTGTTGTGTTGCATTTGTTAAATAATAGTAAACTGTAACCCCCCCCCTTGGGAGAAGGAGCTTTGGTTATTGTTTAAAAATTTAATTGTGTCCCTGATTGGGGAAATTGACAATATTTTCACCGTTTATACGAAAGCATTTTTTGTTAGAATGCCTTCGATAGAAGAAAGTCTAAAAATGAATTTCCATATAGATATACAGATATATATAGATATATATATAGATAATGTGTGTAGTGGCTAACGATCTATCATGGCGACCAGTAATATATATATATATATATATATATATATATATATATATATATATATATATATATACATGTATATACATGTATATATATATAAAAATATATATATATATACATATATATATATATATACAGATGTATATATATAGCAGTATAAGTATAGATGTATTTCTATAGATATACATGTATATGAAAACATGTATGTCAAGATGTATATATAGATGTACATGTAATATGTACACATATATATATACATATATATACATATATACAGGCATACATATATACACCCATACACACATACCGATACACCCACCCACACACACACACACAGGTGCCGGTGTGGCTGTGTGGTAACAAACTTGGTTCCAAAACACTTAGTCCTCACTTCAGTCCCACCGTGTGGTAACTTGGCATGTGTCTTCTGCTATAGCCTCAGACCAGCCAGAGCGCGCTCTGGGCGACATTGAGGCGACTGTACACAGGGTCATAATGCTAGTATATCGATATATGAAACTGAGAATGTGTGTCTGTCTGTCTGTGTGAATCCCTAAAACTTGAGAACTACAAAACTAATTTCATTCAAATTTTACACATGCCTTATTAAGGGTCCATGGAGTGTATTGAGCTCGCTCTGGGCGGCATTGGGGCGACTGTTCACAGCTACCAGCCCACAGTAGACGCTATGCCGACCAGAGCTCGGGTCGGGTCGGGTTGGGTTGGGTTGGGAGAATTTCCATTATATATAGAGAACTATAGCGTCACAGCAGCATAAAAAACAACCCTTCCGCAATTGTTGGCAGATTTACCTACTCCGCATTGCGAGCAGTGCAACGAGATGCGTCTTCGTCAAATCAATTGCTCCCCCAAAGCAAATAAATTAAGTTTGAGATACGTGGGACGTCAAAGCTGCTAACAAAAACAGGACAGTGAAAACATTCGGTAAGGGCTGTTTAACCCTAACGAGGTGAAGTGCTGAACGCCGGAGAAAAAAAAGTTTGTCAAGAATGCGTGTTATAGTTATAAACTGAACGAGAAGAAAAAGAATTACATTTAGAAATAGAGATCTATAATTATTGAGGACAGAATTTGAGTTAGAAATAGAGAACTATAAATATTGTATTTTGCATAAAGTGGTGGCTTACATTCGGGGTTTCCAATTTCTCTGTAAAATATAAGATAGTCGCAAAAATCATCGCACATGTCACCATCGATTACAAACACCGGTGGAAGATAAAAGTGCCAGAGGACATTCTTGTTCTTTCGTTTGTACAAGGATCGTATTATATTTCGGCTTAAAATAAATTATAGATACAAATATAATGTATAGAAATACATAAAAACCAGAATAGAAAATAAACGTCTTAGGCATATAAAATGAGATAACATAAGATATCAAGGTGTTATAAACTTGAAACCTACTAGAAAATCATAGATTATATATATCAAGTCATCCAATCAGTTCTGTCCAATTTTACCTTTTTTTTTTAGATTTGAATGAAATTTAATAGTATTTTCAAATGTGTAATTCAATTAAAAATTATTTTTATGCATTTGTGTACGTTTAAACTAATTCAATAATAGAGGGTGTCCACAAAGTCTGCGTACATGGGGATTAACACATACTTTTAAAACAAAACAATTTTATTTAATTATAATGTTAATAAATACAGTGCCTAACTTGATGCGCCTTGCAAAATTCAGGTGAACTTGATTAAATAAGTCTACATTGCCATCAATTTCAGCACACTGACTGGTAATACGTTCTCTCATGAGTTTTAATGTAAAACTCTTTTGGTTTCAAGAAGATCGAAGAGGTCGGTTTGGAAAAATTTCTTCATCCAACTTATTCTCCCGACCTTACTCATTCAGGATACCATTTGTTTCATAGTTTACAGAATTATTAGGGGGACACAACTTTCGTAAGCCAGGAGGAGGTTGAACCTGACATTTCAGAGTTCTTCGCTTTGAAACCAGAAGAGTTTTACATTGATGGGATTAAAAAGCTTGTAAATAGATGGAAGTAAGTCATAGATAATCAGGGAAAGTACATTGATGATTAACTTTCAATTAAATGTAACATTTGATCACTTGGATTCGTTATCAAAAATTCGGACAGAACTTATGGGATGACCTGAGATATATACACTGTCGAAAATATATTTTAGACCGACGATAAAAGTTCTATTTCGTACAAAATATTTTGTTACTAACACCATACAAATTGTTTATATCTTTTACACCTTATGCAAAATTTATTTCTCTTTCGAATGATGCAAACAATTTTTATACAACTTGAAGAATTCTAATGCTAAATTAATATATATTTCTTTACTGCCTACAAGGGGCTAAACATAGAGGGGACAAACAAGGACAGACAAACGGATTGAGTCGATTACATCGACCCAGTGCGTAACTGGTACTTAATTTATCGACTGCGAAAGGATGAAAGGCAAAGTCGATCTCGGCGGAATTTGAACTCAGAACGTAATATAAACGTTCAGACAAGAAAATTCAGATGTAGCACATGAGGTATTATTCCATACGAATATACACATATTTATATTAAGAGTTTCATGATAAAAATATAGAAATATTGGGTTGTCCGGAAAGTTCGTGCCGATTTATAGTAGCTTATCTTTCGACTTATTTTAGAACATGTTTGAGTCCATAAAATAGGATTTGACTACACCTCCATTTAGAGCACAGTTTAAACTATCTTTTCGTGGAAGGAGGTTTATGTTCCCATAACCTGTGTTAATTCTGTAACCCTTTAAAATAAAAGATGAGAAAGTTCATTTTCGGCACTTGATGCTTTGAGAACCAGACAAAAATTGCTGCAGCTCGGCTGAGATGTGTTACCCCCACCGCAGATATTGCTCCTTCGGATTTCCACTTATTCAGGTCTCTGCAGAAAAGTCTTATTGGTAAAAATTTCACTTCCTTAGATGACGTAAAAAGATACCTTGACGAATTCTTTGCCTTGAAACCACCCCAATTCTGGGAAGAGGGTATTTTCAAGGTAAAGGAAAGATGGAGACGTATTGTGTAACGAAATGGTTCAGATTTGGTTCATTAAAAAAGTAATGGCAAGTATTTAGTGACCTTTACTTTCCTTTAAAAATCGGAACGAACTTTCCAGACAACCCAATATAAACATAACAATGAAATACGAATATAAATATGAAATATAAAAACCTAAATTGAAAGAGGCGATTAAATTTTTTTTCCTAACCTGAAGCCGTTTCAGAAAAGTGGTTGTACGAAGTATTCGAAATTCAGCCCTCCTTCCTCAGGGTTCCTTTCTCGAAGTAAAATCCAGCAAAAAGCATTAAGGCACTACTTGGACAAACAAGGACAGACAAACGGATTAAGTCGATTATATCGACCCCAGTGCGTAACTGGTACTTATTTAATCGACCCCGAGGATTCTCCGAGAATCCTCCTGAGGATTCTCAAAGTTTCCTGCCCTATCGTCCCGAAAGTTCTCAGAATGAGTCCCACTAGCTGCCTGAATTTTATTGTCAACTTAGTAGTATGTTCATGTCAATACACAGGTCATGCACTGATTGTGACGATCGGACTGCAATCCTTCCTGGTCTAATGTATTTCGTGTGTTTTACATTTAGCTTTGCCTACTGATAGTGTAGTGCGTGGAGCTTTTCAGTGTTATACTGCATATTATTGTCTTCAGCAAACTTATATCTCGCATTTAACACTTGTTGCTGGTGAATGGGATGTTCAGGGTTCTCCGAACCTCGTATTTCATCTGTATAGCTTGTGAGGTGGTTTTCTAGTGCTTGAGAAAGCCACTATCTGAGAAAGCCACTATGAACTGTAGTGGCTCCAAGTCAGTGCAATGTAGGACACAGCCTACAATTTGCGTTTCCTTGTATCTATATAGTTTCATATTCTTAATAGCTGCTTAATTTGTATAATATAGATTTTGTATTTAGATTTCAAAATAATAATAGATTTTGGGATGCTACCATAGTTAACTTATTTTCATCAGAATTTGAACTGACGAGAAATAGAAGTTAGTTTGTGGTATTCCAGGAATATGCCTCATCTTCAGATATATATGTCTCTAAATAAAAAGTCCTACTCAGAGAAAAAAATTGAGCATGAAATTGTGATTTATACTAGGGTTAGAGTTGGGAACAAAAACAGGACAGTGGAGACAAACAAGGATACCGAACGAAAGTTCGTTCGACCTGAACGAGGGTAAAAATAGCGAACGCTAGAGAAATATTTTCTTTATCTTTTATATATATACATATATATATATATATATAATATATATATATATATATATTATATATATTATATATATATATATTATATATATATATGTATGTATGTATGTATGTATGTATGTATGTATGTATGTATGTATGTATGTATGCATGCATGTATGTATGTACAGCAAGTTAGATTCGCTTAAGATAACGATACACATTCCGCCCACCATTTACCCAAGCTTGTCAGCTCGAAATTTAGTATATATAAATTCATCAGTAGTCGATTTATTTTGGAGTTCTATAGTTATTTATTTACAACTTACGTACAAAATGTGCTCAGCTACAGTGTGTATATTTTCGTGCGTGAAATTGAGCTAAACGGGTTTAATGGGAGTGACAAATGTGAAATTTAGTGTTTAAAGTGAACGGAGTGCTGCTCACCGATGATGCCATAAGTGTTGCCAATTTGCGTAATTTACTAGAAAATGTAAATGAGTGTAGTTTCCTAATTTTTTGACTGATTTTGTATATTCGTAATTCAAAATGTTGGTTTTGATCTGGAAACATCGTAATCAATATGGCGTTGTGTCGTATTGCGTCCTCCTTGCATATATCAATGGGTACATGCAGTATCACTAATCTCATTCTGAGCATAGGTACCTAATGCTAGCTCCATATAGAGATGGTACTCAAAAGTTCATATATACATATATATATATATATATATATATATATATATATATATATAAGGATGGTGGTGGTGTGGGGGATGTGGTGTTTATGTGAAACCTGCTATGCTGTACTCACAGAGTGACATACACCATTCTGTATCGCTGTACTATATAGTAGTACACAGTATGCGGATTTTCAAGGTGAGCTCTGATTGGCTGTATGCAAATGAGTTCATCACTAGGGTCCGGAATTCTCGTGGGAAAAAAATTTCGCGCCCTGGCGACCCTTCCAGTAGCGTCTCAGTCCTACGAAATATCTCCTCATCAACCGTGACCATGTGATTTTTGGTCAACCAACACGAACGATCGAATCCAGATGGATCCTCATAATAATGACTCAAACTACCTAAATTATTTTAAACTGATTTGAAGCATGCAGTGAGGGGTGTACCGTATTTTTGGTAGATACGCTGGCAACTCGGAACATGTTTTGGTCCTATCAAATATCCTCGGCGAAAAATTGTCATACTCTGGTCTGTTAATTGAGGGAAATGCCTACCGTAAAAGAAATAGCTCAGCAAGAACATCGGTTGTATTTATATACTAAATAATTACTAAATATATAGAAGACCTAAAATTACATATGATATTCGATCTATTTATTTATTTATCCATTCATTTATGAGATTTCACGGAGAAAAATAAACGACAATTACCCTCGTAAATAATCGCTCTTTAACAAATTCCCACAAACAATGAAATATATAAAATTTATTTTGAACTCTTCCCATAATGACGTCTGGATTTATCGGTAGATTATCTGCAGCTCATATCTAGTTGGCATACTTGCGTATTATTTTCTGTTGAAAATATTTTCATTACTAATAGCCGAAACCACCGAACGATAATCAAAGGCCAGGAGAAAAGACAACATACGTTTTTTATGAAGAATGAGTAGATGCAGTGAGAAAGGAAGTTGAAGCCTGTTCATTGTACCATTTCTTGAAACAATGCGTGAGAACATTAGCCGTGCTCAAAATGAATCAATACGTTGATAGTATACGACACATGTTTATATACGATTGCTTAGAATAGAAACGGAGTAATCACTGAGTCGAAACATTGGTATTTCTATAGTATAACTGTTTCACGATTCAGTAGTTAGCTAACTTGCTTGCAAGTATTTAAAGTAATCAACTTGCTTGTAAATATACAAACCAGATTTTACAAATTTAATACAAAAACCTTTGCTGTTTGAGTCATTAAGATGTTAGCCGAATGTTCTGCAGTTTGCATCTCATTTTTGCTGTTGTATTGTGTTTCTGACGAGGTCAAATAACTTTCAATCGATTACCACTGGTATGCAAATGTAATTATCTTCTAAGAGAAAAGGACGGGATCTTTTCGCTTTGACCAGCAGTTTTTTAAAATAATTTCCACCTAACTAAACACTTTAAAACTTCGTATACTGGTAGAATGTGTTAATAAAACATCTTTATCTCTTGGCTTTATTGCGAAAATTCTATAGTTTGTAAGATATTTGTTGTTTTTTCTTCAATTTCTGCAATTTCAACCAATCAATGACGTCTGTTGAGGTGAAAACATTCTGTGCCGTATGAATATGTCCCTCGTTTAAGAAACAGATTGGGTTTATTTACATTTCTGAAGAAAAAAATATACCCTTCTCCCTACCCCTAACCCTAACCCTAACTCTAACTAAAACAGATTGAAAAGCAATAGATCGATACTAGGGTTACAATTATGGGTGACAATTTCTTATGACACCGCTAGAAAAAACTGCCGGTCAAACCGAAAAGATCCAAGGGACGCACTAAAAGTGACCGGTGTTTTTTTTTTCAGCTTTTTCAGTTAGAATGTTTCCAAAATGTACCAGAGGATGGCGATAACGAAGAGTTCATGTTTGATTGGGTCGGAGTGATAGCTCTGAGATCTTCATCTTTCTGTAATGTATCCTAGTTGTGTCAAAATGGTCAGAGCCTTCACTAAACACAGCCGGGACACAGAACTGCATCAAGGAAATTTGTGAACGTAGCAGAACTCCTAGTGAAACACGTATTCACTGATGGACAAGTAAAGAGAAAGGGGCAAATGTTTAAAAATATTTAGTTTGTTTTCTGAACATTCTACAATATATCTATTTCTTTACTTCCCACAAGGGGCTAAACACAGAAAGGACAAACAAGGACAGACAAACGGATTAAGTCGATTATATCGACTCCAGTGAGTAACTGGTAATTTATTTATCGACCCCGAAAGGATGAAAGGCAAAGTCGACCTCGGCGGAATTTGAACTCAGAACGTAACGGCAGACGAAATACGGCTATGCATTTCGCTCGGCGTGTTAACTGCCCATCACTCAAGAAGGTGGGCAAAATCTGTACCAGTAATAAATTATTCAATCAATTCAAAATGATCCTTTACAAAAACAAATCAATATTCTAATATATTCCTATATAAATTAATAAGTTTCTTTGCTAGAAATGTGAATTAAGACGAGAATGTTTGACTGAGCGATATATTCCATTTATTCTATTGTTTTACGGTTGAAAGTTTAAAAACCTGTTTGAGTAAAATTTACGTATCATTCATCCAAGGTCGATAAAGATTTTTACTTTTACTTTTATTTTATTTGTTTCAGTCATTTGACTGTGACCATGCTGGAGCACCGCCTTTACTCGAGCAAATCGACCCCAGGACTTATTCTTTGTAAGACTAGTACTTATTCTCTCTTGCCGAACCGCTAAGTGACGGGGACGTAAATAAACCAGCATCGGTAGTCAAGCGGTGTTGGGAGACAAACACTAACACAGACACACACACACATATATATATATGTCTATATATATATATATATATATATATATATATATATATATATATATATATATAAACCTTTACATAAATAAATAACGTGAAATACACGAAGGGGCGAACAAAAAGACAAACGGGTCATTCAAAGCCTTCATTCTTCAGTCAGAAACTGATCCCTCATCGCAGATTTCGGCCGTTCAATTCTGAGATCCGCTCCGAATCAGCCAGCCACAGAAGGAAAGAATGCAACGCAACAGAGACGAACATGAAACGAAAAATCTTTTTTGGAGACAGTAACGGTTAAAAACATGGATGACACAGGCGCCCTACGGCTTTGAGACAAAAAGAGAGACACAAAAACAATATCAGCAAGCGTGGAAAAATAATTACCTTTTCGGTGATAAGACACGACGGGCTTCTTTCAGTTTCCGTCTACCAAATTCACTCACAAGGTTTTGGTAGGCCCGAGGCTATAGTAGAAGACACTTGCCCAAGGTGCTACGCAGTGGGGATGAACCCAAAACCATGTGGCTGGTAAGCAAGCTACTTATCACACAGCCACTCCTGCGCCTATAATAACCACTCCTGTGCTTATAATAACCACTCCTGTGCCTATAAGACTTCTAATATCAATCATTTTTCTTTGCCTCCTCGACAAAAAAAAACTTTTACTGAAGAATCAATATCTGTTGATTATTAAGACTGTAGAGGTGGTATCAAGTACGGGAGATGCTTTACTGTTCATAGGTTATAATCTGTTAACACCTGGGGAAACCTCTGGAAGATGTGTCTGTAATATGATGAAATCCAGACGACATTGAGCAGAGGATTAACTTCTATCATTCCTTTAGTGATACATCAAAGGCCTTTGATTCATTGAACCATGATGCGCCTTGAACCATGATGTTGCCGGGTCATAGTACTAGTGCATGTATATACAGCTACGTACGTGCGCACATACACGCGAGTACTGTCCAAATCTCCGACCAATCACATACAGCTAGCTGGCATTCAATTGGCGTTTCGGCATTTTTATTGGGTTTTGGATAGAAAATTCACAAAAAAGTCACTTCTTTTGATTTTTTAATGGCTTTGCCGGGTGACTGGGGAAATGTAAAGATGTGCACAACCACCATTGGACAGTTTTTGTATTAAATTTGTAAAATCTGGTTTATATATTTACAAGCAAGTTGATTACTTTAAATACTTGCAAGCAAGTTAGCTAACTACTGAATCGTGAAACAGTTATACTGTAATATGATGAAATCCAGTCGACATTGAGCAGAGGATTAACTTCTATCATTCCTTTAGTGATACATCAAAGGCCTTTGATTCATTGAACCATGATGCACCTTATGGGTAACTAGCACTATGACCCGGCGTTGCCGGGTCATAGTACTAGTGCATGCATATACAGCTACGTACGTGCGCACATACACGCGAGTACTGTCCAACTGGGGAAATGTAAAGATGTGCACGACCACCATTGGACGGTTTTGAATGACCATAGAAAGTGCGAGCCCTCTAACTGAAAAATTGTGGATTTGTATAAAGAACACATACACAGACAGACATTTTCCCGTTTAAATATAGAGAGATTCATAGAAAAGTTTGATGTTTTGGTAAATTTAGAAATATATTCTAGTGTTTCATGATGATATGAGAATAATAATTGTAATTGCTGTGTTTTAAAACAGAATGAGAAACTGCCGTTACTGTCATTTTACACTAGCCTTCACCTTCAACTTGAGTGTGAAATGAGACGTTAGGAAACAATATCCTATTTATATAAAGAATCCAATCTCTGTGTTGTTTTAAGGTTGGCCTCGTTAGTTATAAGAACCAAAGTTGGATCTTTTCATTTTGAAGGCCAGATTTTCCTAGTTAACTAAAAAATTTGAAACTTCGTATACTGGTAGAATGTGTCAAAAGAAAACATTATTGTAAACAAAATTGAAAACAAAATTGTTATTCGTAACTTAAACGTAGTTTAATTTTTACGAATTTTAACCAATGAAATCCCAACATCTTCGAATTTTAACCAATGAAATCCCAGCATTGCTGCGTTATCGATATTGATAAAGAAATATAGCAGACGCCCCCCCCCCCACACACACACACATTTGCACAAGCACATAGTAATTAATATATAAGCGTACACACACATACAAACGGACATATACATATACGCACACAAGCAAAAATACACGTTCGTGCTTTGCCACTTAGGCATATTATTGTTTTGTTTTTGTTGTTTTTGGCCCTTCAAAACCATGGGAGAAGCCTTTTCGGTAAAAAAAAATAAAGAAAATATTCAAAAAATATCGTTAATATTTTTATTGGGCGACGAAATTAATCGATTTAAGAGATATAGCTGTTATTTCTAGCACATGTAGAAGACAGAAGAAGAAGAGGTAAATAATTTGAGCTCGAATGCTGCGATTTCATTGGTTAAAATTCTTAAAATCAAACTACGTTTAAGTTACGAATTACAATTTTGTTTTCATCATCACCTGAAAGATATATATCAAGTGAATTTAAAGTTTGTAAATCAAAACGGTGTACCACCTGCGTTAGCAGCGTCTATCATGTAATAAATGTCATCATCATGAGTGGGTGTATATGCATATTTCAGGAGTTATCGTTCCTTCTCATCACCGCACCCGACCCATTAACCATCCACGAACACCACTAAATCTTTGTAGCCATTTAAGTAATGTATTCGATCATTTACATAGATGTATTCCTAAATGAAATGTCGTAACATGCAGTACTGGCTTTAGTTTCTATAGAAAGTCTAAGGAGATAACTTTAAATATATATATCTCTTTTAAAGGCGGCGAGCTGGAAGAAACGTTAGCACGCCGGGCGAAATGCGTAGCCGTATTTCGTCTGCCGTTACGTTCTGAGTTCAAATTCCGCCCAGGTCGACTTTGCCTTTCGTCCTTTCGGGGTCGATAAATTAAGTACTAGTTACGCACTGGGGTTGATGTAATCGACTTAATCCGTTTGTCTGTCCTTGTTTGTCCCCTCTATATTTAGCCCCGGTAGCGCAGTAGGCAGCGCGTCAGTCTCATAATCCTGATCTAACAATCGAGTAAAGAAATATATATCTCTCTTTTACTTGTTTCAGTCATGTGACTGTGGCCATGCTGGAGCACCGCCTTCAGTCGAGCAAATCGACCCCAGGACTTATTCTTTGTAAGCCTAGTACTTATTCTATCGGTCTCTTTTACCGAACCACCAAGTTACGGGGGCGTATACACACCAGCATCGGTAGTCAAGCGATGTTGGGGAGACAAACACAAACACTCACACACACACACACACACACACACACACACACACACATACATACATACATATATATATATATATATATATATATATATATATATATATAATATATATATATATATATATATATATATATATATTATATATATATATATATACATATATACGACGGGCTTCTTTCAGTTTTCGTCTACTAAATCCACTCACAAGGCTTTAATCGGCCCGAGTTTATGGTAGAAGACACTTGCCCAAGGTGTCACGCAGTGGGATTGAGTCCGGAACAGTCTGGCTGGTAAGCAAGCTATTTTATTTCATGAAGATTCGCCATTAAGGCGTTACACAGAGGGGACGTACAAATACAGACAAACATATAGGGTGTAGTAGCTTAAAACGTTTTAGTATTTACAATATAATGTGTACAGTATTTACAATATAAAGTTTACAAATTTAATATTACACAGTAGGGCAAGGAACCCAGCCATCTGGGTAGAACCTTTACTTCAAGATCCGGCCACACTTACCTGGTGCCAAATATACCCAGCTTGCAAGCTACAGACTTCCATCTTTTCACAAACATATCTCGTGACAGACACCTCTTCTTCAGCCTGAGGTGGTAACTAAAAATGTTAACCAGCCCCTGGCCGGATACAAAGGTACCTGTCACTATACCTTTCGTACGCGTCTTCCATACTGTTTCTTTCAATATGGCTACTACGCAGGAAAAACAAGCTTTCCTTTCCCTGCTGAGGAAGGGAGGTGGCACAATCTCAATGATAGACTCCGCTGATATCTGTACTCTTCCACTCACTGACAACAGTTGTTCGGCAAAAGCAATCAGTCCCGATAACTCCGGGCACTCCACGAATGCGTGCAAGACGGTTTCCCTATCCCGCTCAAGGCGGCGAGCTGGAAGAAACGTTAGCACGCCGCGCGAAATGCTTTGCGGTATTTCATCTAGCGCTACGTTCTGAGTTCAAATTCCGCCGAAGTCGATTTTGCCTTTCATCCTTTCGAGGTCGATAAATTAAGTACCAGTGACGCACTGGGGTCGATATAATCGACTTGATCCCCTTGTCCTTGTTTGTCCCCTCTGTGTTTAGCCCCTTGTGGGTAGTAAAGAAATAGGTTTCCCTATCCCGCTCACATCGCGGACATGTCGACGAGACGGCACTTCCGTGCCTTGACAGCTTGTCCAATTGCCAGTCCCCCAGCCTAGGTCTCTGCTTGATCCAATTACAAATGTCCGTTAAGGACGTTAATTGCGGAAGGTAGAACCGAACGTTAGGTGACTACACCTGCTCTCCATCCAGGTAAAGCCAGAGGTGCCTCAACCTTAACGCGAATTTTCGCATCTTCAGCCAAGGCATCCCTAGCCCACCCTTTAGCGGTTTCTGGCAGCAGACAGAGCGCTTTACAAGTGGCTTTCCTCCTTTCCACAAAAAGCGGAATAGGATTCTCTCCAACTTAAGCAAGCTACTTACCACACAGCCACTCCTACGATATACATACATACACACACACACACATATATATATGTATGTATGTATGTATGTATGTATGTATGTATGTATGTATGTAAGTATGTATGTATGTATGTATGTATAAATAAATAAAATATAAATGATATTACAATACACCGCCGCAAAATTGAATTATAAATTGGAAATAGTAGCACAACAAGGCACCTGTTTGCTGGAAATAGCAGTCGATAACCGTACGATGCTATATAAAGCTTCACTGAATGTATAGAGGCGAAGATGTGTGCGGGCGGCGAACATAAAAAAATGTTCGTCTTACCTCTACGAGGAACGCCAGAGAAATGGATAACCTAGAACTCGAGTTTCAGACTTCCCAGTAAATGATTGTTATCATGTAAAGTATAGAAGCCATCTTATCATGGCTAACCACATTGGGGAGGGGGTGTTACTGTAGCTTTATAGCCCCAAGAGATCTTCGTCTCTAGCTGGCTTTAGACACAATATCTGTGTCCTTGGAGTATTTGCAAAGGGAGGCCATCCCTTCCTCGCAAGCCTGAGTGATACGCTCGAACTAGTTTCGGGATTGTTGTCCCTCGTCAACGGGCGGTAACCAGCAGGTAGCGATGAAAGAGAATCATAAATCTGGTAAGTTAAGAGATCCAGGTGTAATCTAGGATTTTGCTGGCATAAAAAACAGACTTGGGTCTGAAGCACCCTTGGGGGAAAATACTGATGAGACAATATAAACAAGAAAAGTAATGAAAAAATTTTGGAAGGGGCCACGGAATAGGAAGGTGGCTGGGATGTGACGCACACAGACACCGTTTTTCTTTCGCTTTTAATCTTTCTTTAATCTCTCTTACCCTCTCAACCCAACTCTTCTCAGTCTCACATTTTTTTTTACTCACCTCTCATAATATACACACGCACGCGCGCGTACACACACGCACACACG
>NC_043004.1:76921865-76984365 GCF_006345805.1 Octopus sinensis | reverse complement strand
GTGCGTAACTGGTATTTATTTAATCGACTCCGAAAGATGAAAAGCAAAGTCGACCTCGGTGGAATTTGAACTCAAAACGTAACGGCAAACGAAATACCGCTAAGCATTTCGCCCGGCGTGCTAACGATTCTGCCAGCTCGCCGCCATATTGAAAAGAGTATAATTACCGTTATAGTAGCATTTATCATACTATACATAATAAAACATAGTAACTCCGTAAATAAGTATAAATGATAGACTCATGATTTTTAGTCACTAGCTTTCTGAAGGTTTCTCGGTTTCGATATTCAATTCTTTACGGATCGCCGAGCTTCACTGACAGTTGACATGTATTTGCTTCGATGTGGCAAGAAAAGTGTAGAGGTTTCATTTTCATCCAACGCTTTCTGTATTTTCTCAAGGAACAGGGCATCTTTATTAGCCCGATCGTCACTGCTGATTCCTACAAAAGAGATAGAGCTTCCTGTCATCGTGTTTAACTGACCGTGCTTTGGCTCCTGCGAAACCTCCATGGGGATTTCTCCAGATGAGTCAATCACCTCCAAAAGATTCCCAGATGGCTCGCTTTCATCTTCCGACTCACTTTCGGCAGCTTTTTCCTCAGTGCCGTCACCATCAAATAAGCCTTCAATATTGATTGCATTCTTGACCCCTTTCAGTGGAATTAAGTTCTTAATGACTCTCTGGATAGTATTTGGACAGAGTTTTGACATCATCTCTAGATGAAACTCTCGCATCGACGGACCGATGAGGGGCATGATTCGGTCTGACACCTTATAATCTTCGGAGCCATCGAAAGCATTTGTGGCCCACGTCGACTTGAAAGCAGCTTCGACATCAATCTTGCAACCTGCATGCATTTGATGTGGAATAGGCATCATCACGGATCGAGTGGGCGTAGGTATTTTATTCGGAATTTGAATTAACTTTTCTAGCATCTTTGTTTTCTGTTTCGTGATATTTTGCTTTCAGTTGTTTGTGTAAGTGCGTGTCGCTAATTTGAACAAATCCGGTGATGCCACCGCTGATGATGACTAGCGCATAACCCCTTTTCCAGAGGGCGTCTCTCACCCCCGGCATCAAATGCACCATGTAATCACCGAGCACATAAACGGCAAAGTTTGCATGTGAAGACATTTTGAATCGGTTCGGAAGGTTTCCAATAATACAGAGCAGCTGTTCTAATCAATAACAACCTTTAGGAGACCATTAATATTTCATTGTAGGCTGGGCATTCCGTAGTGGTGGTCTTTTTCCAGTTTCTTTAAATACAAACTCTGGGATAAGATGGATTTTGGTATCCTTGCTAACCTGGGTGAACACTGTGATATGTTCCCTAGATAAATGGTGGTTTTCTTAGACGGGCGTTTATCTTGATTTCTGAATAATAAGGTAACTTGTCCGCTACTTTCATTCCGTTGCAAGGGCATTTGATCTCCATTGATAATTAGGAGGATCTACGCCAAATTTGTCGAGGAAATAACAACGCACACTCCATATTCTCTTCAAATAATCGTGAATGTGCTCAACTCATTGCTCTTTGGAGACTGAAATGTGATTGTTTGGGAATCTCAGTGATACTTTATACCCCTTTTTGCCAACCTTTCATCCAGCTTTTTGAAAAACAAAGCTTTCCCTTTGTTGGTGAGTTCACTCCTCATAAAATTTCCCAGCCTGTAATAGGAAAAGAGCTTGTGGTAATCTCACATGCAGCGATGTTCTAACAGCCACAAACCATTCAAACAAGGCGTCTTTCACGCCTGGTACTTTTGTTTTACGACCTCCTCCAGCGACTCTGAAATACTTCATTAGGTGTTTTTCGGCGCGGTCAAGTTCACCTTTCAAATATTTTTCATAGCAGCGTTTGGCTACTTGAACTACAGAATCAAATAGTCGATCAGAGCTTTTGACACCAGCTAAATTCGAGTAAAACAAACGAACTGCTTTGGCGAGATATCCCTGTTTCGATGTGTCTGGGACATGGCGTTTCCTTTTAGCATCCCAATGACTTCCCCCTTTCATTCGCTCTAATGCAGAATCATACTCCTCTTTGCATTTGTTCACCACGATAGTGGTGTTTACTTTTCTTCTATAGAATAATTTCCATACGTTGCACCACGAAATACTCTTTTCTCTGCCGTGATGTTATGAAAAAAATTCAAAAAGAAATTACCCAGTCGTGTTCATCTTGTTAAAACTTTTATTTCGTAAAAAGCTTGTCCTGTAAGGATAAACAGTTCGTCATTGAAGTTCTTAGTTTACGTGGAATTTGAGTTGGTGATTGGTAGAGAAATCGCAGAGAAGCTGAAAATGAAGACTTGTTGACTACAGTGCAGAGGGGCAGTAAACTCTCGCATATGTTACAGACAAGGGCAGTTGTCCAGCCTAAAGTTTTCATAAACTCCGGCTGGTTGTAAATGTTTTTTTTTGTTTTTTGTTGTTTGTTCCTTCTCGAGCCATGCCTGGCTCATAAGGGCCGGTTTCCCAGTTCCTTGGCGTATAGGTTCCCCATCTGGACGGGACGCCGGTCCGTCGCAGGGGAGTTGCAAGATGCAGGAGGAAAGAGTGAGAGAAACTGGTGGCGAAAGAGTCAGCAGAAGTTCGACATTACCTTCTGCCGGAGCCGCGTGGAGCTTAGGTGCTTCGCTCATAAACACACACATCGTCCGGTCTGAGATTCGAACCCGCGATCCCTCGACCGCTGCTCTAACCACTAAGCCATGTGCCTCCACTTTCCCCATTTTCCCTATTTCTACTTAATTCTTCATACGTCCACATAAATCATCTCAACTGCCTTACAGCATATTTTATTCTACGCTTGGATTTCTTGTACGCATGCTTGGTGAGTGATATTTTATTACTCACGAACTGTGATTATTATTGTTAAATAACTATCAGGTGATATGTGTTTCTTTACAACCCACAAGGGGCTAAACATAGAAGGGACAAACAAGGACAGACAAACGGATTAAGTCGATTACATCGATCCCAGTGCGTAACTGGTACTTATTTAATTGACCCCGAAAGGATGAAAGGCAAAGTCGACCTCGGCGGAATTTGAACTCAGACCGTAACGGCGGACGAAATACAGCTACGCATTTAGCCCGGCGTGCTAACGGTTCTGCCAGCTCGCCGCCTTCTGCCAGGTGATACGAACGACCTAAATCTACGTTAAATGACCGGATAAATGACAAAAGAAATTCAGCAAAAAATATTGTTTTTAAATGACTGTCAGGTGATATGAACGTCATGAGAAAGGGATAAAGAAGAATTTATTAAGATTGAAGGGAAGTAACTAAGAATTTTAGAAACAATGATTTACGTCCCTTAGATTACGATTCTGAAAGGTCATTCGTAACATACGCAAGAATATTTCAGATTTAAAACGGAGACACAATGTCATGATTTTTATTGCGTTCTAATATCTTCTCCTCGTTTTGTAATAATTTTCACCGGTTTATTTATTTATTTACTTTCGTAATAAATTTTTGAAATTGTAAAATGAATTTATGGACAATTTATATGTTACGGTTGGTATTTCTATTAGAAAGTAGAATAGTCACATGTGTCACATTCCGGTGAACTAATCTTCTGAAAGCATAATAATAAAAAAAAGAGACATACATACATACGTACATATCATCAGACAAATGGATGAGCCTATATGAGCAAAAGACTATGCAGGGATAAGTTAGTAGAAAGATCCAAGATGATAGAAACATTGATCATCAAAGCAGTTTATCATGGACCAATAGCCGGATTTCTACCTTCCACTTTGGAGGGTATGCGTTTGCAATTCAGGAAGAGGAAATATCAACCAAGTACCTGATGGACGAAATGGATAGAGATGCGGGGAAAGCCGTAAAATGTGACAACCAATGCAGACTTTGTGGAGTTCACACTGAAGATATCACCCATATCATAAGCAGTTGTCCGAAAATGTCATCACGGTATTATCCACTGATGAGGCATGACGTTATGGCTAGGACATTTTATAACGAAATCCGTCGGAAGGATAATTCTGAAGACATTTGGTGTAGGAGACTATTAATCGAAAATACGATGAATGCTTTGGAGCCACAACTATCAGCCTTTTTAAATAACTAGTTAATCTTCAGATGAATTAACACGCTCGTAGTGATTTTCGACTGAAACTTGAATTTAGTATGCAGAGAGTTACTACCAACAACATGGCTTGACACAACACCACCACCAACAACAACAACACAACCGAAGAACAGAACGAAAACAACAGCTCAGCAGGTAAACAAATTCTTTCTAGCTTAGAAGAAACCGTAATTACAGAACTCACGCCAAGGAAACCGGGCCTTGTTAGCCAGGCGTGGCTCGAGAAGGAACTCACAACAACAATATATATGTGTGTCTCTGTGCACACACACACATGCACGCAAACACACTCACACACATACATGCATACATACACACATACACACAGACAGACAGTCAGAGAAACAGCTTAATTGAGAGATTTCTGCATCTTAGCAGACTTTCAACTTAATCCTTTAGCATTCAGATAATTCTGTCAAATGTGATGCTTAATTATTTACATTGTTTTGAATTAACCATGTATTATCTCATAGCTTCAAGATTGCAATGACGTCATCATCATCATCATCATCACCATCCTTTAACATCCATTTTCCATGCCGGCATGGGTCGGATGGTTTGATCAGGGCTGGCAAGCTGCACCAGGCTCCTGTCTGATTTGGCTTGGTTTCTATGGCTGGATGCTTTACCTAATGCCAACCACTTACTGTGTGCTGAGTGCTTTATACGTGGCACCAGCTCAACCACTTCTATGTGACACTGGCACAAGTGCTGTTTATGGGGCACCAGCAAAGGATTCTTGCAGGTCAATCGTCTTCACCAGGGGATATAGCCTTAACACTTCTGCTGTGGAGGATGGGTAACTTAGTGGTTCAGTTAACGACACCAATAGAATAAGTGTTGTTGTTGTCATTTGTTCCTTCTCAAGCCATGCCTGGCTCATAAGGGATGGTTTCCCAGTTTCCTTGGCATATAGGTTCCTTGCCTGGACGGGATGCCAGTCCGTCGCAGGTGAGCTGCAAGATGCAGGAGGAAAGAGTGAGAGAAAGTTGTGGCGAAAGAGTCAACAGAAGTTTGCCATTACCTTCTGCCGGAGCTGCATGGGGCTTAGATATTTTGCTCATAAACACACACATTGCCTGGTCTGAGAATCGAACCCGCAATCCCTCAACTGTGAGTCTGCTGCTGTAACCACTAGGCCTTGTGCCTCCACTAGTAGAATAAGTACCAGACTTTAAAAAATAAATATAGAGGCTGATTTGTTTAACAAAACCCTTCAAAGGTGGTGCTCCAGAATGGCAGCTGTCCAGTGACTGAGACAAATGAAAGGTAACATTCTTTTATTCTTTTACTTGTTTCAGTTATTTGACTGTGGCCATGCTGGAGCACCACCTTAAAGGGTTTTAGTCGAAGAAATTGACCCCAGGTATTTCAGTCATTTGTTATCTTGTTTGAAAGGTTCAATGTTCCAAGGTTGCCTTTCACTACTTCATCTTCATCCTTCAAGAAAAACATTACAGGGTAAGTATGAAAGGTTGGATCTGGCTTCTTTGAATATAAAACAGGTAGAATATTTGGGCTGGATATGGCTGGTTTAAATTCTAAAGGGTTAAACACTACCTATCTGTATACATTTTTTCGTTTTGTTAATAAGCAATCTAAAAATCATCATCATCATCATCATCGTTTAACGTCCGCTTTCCATGCTAGCATGGGTTGAATGGTTCAACCGGGGTCTGGGAAGCCAGGAGGCTGCGCCAAGCTCCAGTCTGATCAGGCAGTGTTTCTACAGCTGGATGCCCTTCCTAATGCCAACCACTCCATGTCTGTAGTGGGTGCTTTTTACATGCTATAGGAGGCTGGCAAACGGCCGCAATCGGTTGGTGCTTTTTACATGTCACTGACATGGACTCCAGTCAGGTGGTGCTGGCATCTGCCATGTTCGGATGGTGCTTTTTATGTGCCATCGGCATGGGTATCACAACTACAATTTCCATTTGATTTCTATTTTGATGTTGGTGTACTTGACTCAATAGGTCTCCTCAAACAAATCAGAAATCAACAACAACAGCATAAACAACAAATCAAAAATAAGCAAATTTATGTAACAGTGGTATGTCTTTTTTTAAAAAAATACAGAAGAGAAAATTTCAGACTCTTCATTAAAGAATAATATTTGGTTTCAATCCCTCTGTATATCACCTCAGACAAAAGTCTTCAACTACAGACCCTACTGACCAACGCCTTGTGTGTGTATGTGTGTTTCCGCCCCCTACCCCCACCCCACCATCTGACAACCAGTGCTAGTTTATTTATGCTCCCGTAACTTAGTGGTTCAGCTAACGACACCAATAGAATAAGTATTAGACTTTAAAATACAATATAGAGGCTGATTTGTTGAACAAAACACTTAAAGGTGGTGCTCCAGCATGGCAGCTGTCTAGTGACTGAGGCAAATGAAAAAAAGACATTCTTTTATTCTCCTATTCTTTTACTTGTTTCAGTCATTTAACTGTGGCCATGCTAGAGCACCTCCTTAAAAGGTTTTAGTCAAACAAATCGACTCCAGAACATATTCTTTGTAAGCCTAGTACTTATAAAACACATTAAAAATATACATATAAATAAAAACACAAAAGGTAAAAATATATATGCAAATAAAATACAAATCAAGCTAGGACAGGAGACAAACAAGAACACGTCTTCCTTGTTCCAGCTACAATGGAGAGAAAGAAGAGTAAAAAGTTGGAAAAGCTATATCTTAAAAATCACAGCAGAGATAAGTCCATAATATAAACATTAATGTATTAATAAATAAATAGATAAAGTATAGGTATGATCATTAAGAAAATTTCTTTTTTAAGGTTTTAAAAGTTCCTACAATCACTTCATGAATGTACTACCTCTCAAATTATTTCTGCTGTGATTTTTAAGATATTATTTTCCCAACATTTTACTCCCTAATATATAATCACTCTCATTAAATCTCTAAATATCTTTTTAAGGTTTTAGACATATCTCATATCAGAGCACTTAACTGACATCCAATACACCTTGTTTTCAAAGGACATCATCATCATCATCATCATCATCATCATCATTGTTTAACGTCCGCTTTCCATGCTAGCATGGGTTGGACGATTTGACTGAGGGCTGGTGAACCAGATGGCTGCACCAGGCTTCAATCTTGATCTGGCAGGGTTTCTACAGCTGGATGCCCTTCCTAATGCCAACAACTCTGAGAGTGTAGTGGGTGTTTTTACATGCCACCGGCACGGGGCCAGTCAGGCGGTACTGGCAACGACCTCGCTCGAATCGTTTACACATGCCACCGACACAGGTGCCAGTAAGGCGATGTTGGTAACGATCATGCTTAAATGGTGTCTTTTATGTGCCACCGGCACGAAGGCCAGATAGCCGCTCTGGCAATGATCACGCTCGGATGGTGCTCTTAACACCCTACTAGCACGGGGCTCGAGTGCCAGTAAGGCGATGCTGGTAATGATAACCTTCAAAGCTGAGGTTACACAATAACCAGTAATTTCTCAAGGTTACCTCACATGTATGTAACAAACAAACCCAGTGGTGTAACTAGAGAGTGTCCATCACCTGGAATAATCCTTGAATTTGCTGCCCCTCCAACAGGCTTCCAAACCTATTTAGACTTATATTGCTGACCTAAATGTGTTTCCCCTTCATACAAACATCACCCTCGGTGAATTGCATGCCCTTGTCCCTCCTCTGAAGCTGTGCTACGACTCCCACCACTTATAATTTTTGGAAGGGAGCATTGTAGATTACAACCATTCCATTCCTGGTTCTAATTTTATCAACCCCAGTGGGATTTGTGTACAAGAATGTAAAATGGTGTAACTTAATACCACAGAAGACATTTGTCTGACTCCTTAGAGACTGAGCTACTTTTTAACCCTTGCGTATATTAGCATTCCTGAAACTATCCCAAAATCTATGTTCTATTATCAGTGTTAGAAAATACTTCAGTTCTGATCACTTGCTTGTAAAATACAAAGTTCATGTGAAGCTCATATCAGAATATATATCAGATATGGACACAGGACATAAAACTCACTGTAGGCCATCAAATCTTTTGTATGGACCACTGGTGGGTGGGTAGGGTCCATACATGCATACATACATACAAACGAGACAGATGAGTGACAACCTGGCCACTGGTGGTGGTGTAACACACCATACTAATCATATCTGTCGGGCATGTGGAAGAGAGTGTGATTCGGCAGGAGGACTTAAATGACATGCAAAGGTACATGAAGCCCAGTTACAACTACAGCCGGCTATTATCAGTAAAGGTCTTAGGTGTTTTCGCTCAATAAACACACACAACGCTCGGTCTGGGAATCGAAACTGCAATCCTCCAACCGTGAGTCTGCTGACCTAGCCACTGGGCCATTGCACCTCCTTGTGCCCTATTAAAGCCTAGCCAGGTTCATGGGCCTGGTTTCCCGGTTTCTATGGCATATGTGTTCCCCAGCTGGATGGGACGCCAGTCCATCGTAGTGTTACTCATTTTTGCCAGCTGAGTGGACTGGAGCAACGTGAAATGAAATGTTTTGCTTAAGAACACAACGTGTCGCCTGGTCCAGGAATCGAAACCACAGTCTTACGATCACAATGCTGACACCATAACCACTAAGCCACGCACCTCCACACTCCACAGACATGAATACCCTTAATGTGCTTCTCAGGGAGATTCAGTGTAACAGAATATGACAAGGCTGGCCCTTTGAAATACAGGTACTATTCCTTTTTGCCAGCTGAGTTGACTGGAGCAACGTGAAATAAAGTGTCTTGCTTAAGGACACAATGTATCACCAGGTATTGAACTCACAACCTCACAATTCTGAGCTGAATACCCAAACCACTGAGCTATGTACCTCCACCTTGATTCTACAGCAAGTTCTCAAGTGATATCCCCAGCCCCTACCAGGAACAAAGGTCTACCACTGTGCACGAATTCACCTCTTCTGTCTCACTTCCACCCTTTTTCACAAACCTCACTATAACCACTCCCTAAACATACACCATCTACTTCGTCCTCAAAATTCGCAGACAATTCCAGCCATCCTGTCGTCTCAAGCTGCACCTGCCTTGCTGAACTTCTCTCTGTGCACATTGACAAAATATTACCACCTCTCATAGCATCCTTAGTCTCAAACATTAACGATACCAACCATGCCGTTGACCTCTTCATTTCATTCTCTTCTCTGCCTGGACAGTCCAAACACTTTTGCACCTTGGATATCAAATCTCTCCATAGTCATCTCCAAAAGAGTCAGAGAATTAATATGGTTTCGTTAGCCTCGATTTTTGACCTTCTAATTCCACTGATTATAATCCCATGGATTAATGTGTTGGTTGTGGTTGAGAAAGACACCAACTGCTCTGCCTGCAACATCAAAGTGGTGGTAATTATTGAGGAGGCATCCAAAGATCTTCCCAGGGACACAGTGAGAAATGCACCAGGTTCCAGAGCCATTTTGAGGCCTTGGTAGAAGCTGAGGACAACTATTTTGAGTAAATTGTTATCAGCCAACCAGAATCTAGTTGATATCTTTTTATTTCTTATAATGCTTTTACTTTTAAATGTTGCATTTTCTTTCCCATCTTAATCAGTCAAATTTGACCTGAACACTGTACATAACACAAACACACACACACAAGTGTGTGTTTATAATGTATTTGAACACGCATACAAGTGCATACACACCACGAGTAACAAAATAAGTATAAAAAGCTAAGACATCAAGATAAGGTAGTTCAACGTGTCATCACAGGTACATTGTGTGACATAATTTAAGCTCTTTAACTATCTGATAACATATTTCAATAAACACAATAGAAGTGATAGGTAATTGCTCTCATGACTTCTGATCTGAACTGATTGGAAGTGCTAAAACATGTACATGTTTTGTCTTGGTGTAAAAGATGAGCGACAGCAAATATTCTGCTCAGTACTACAGATTTGCTTGTTAGTTGTTTGACCATAACCAATTGAGCATGTCCCTTGGTGGCTGACAATATATGCATATCTGATCATGAGCAGAAATAGTTGTGTGGCAAAGGAGATGTTGGTTAACCCTTTCGTTACTGTATTTATTTTGAGATGCTCTGTCTTTCTTTCAATTATTTTAAATATAACAAAGAATTTAGTAAAATAACTTAATTAACATTCAGCTAGTGTTAGGAACAGAAATTGCGACTAAGGTTTGGTGGAAGATTTTAATTCCAAACTTATGAAAATAAAACATTTGTACTACAGAGCCAGAGCTGGTTTTGGCTGGGTTGGTAATGAAAGGGTTAATGTGGGGTATCTATTTGAATGAGTGTGTGTCAGAAGACTAGTAACATTTAAATATATGTTTGCATAAAAGGCACAATAAAATACCAGGAGACAATGTTCCCTTTTGGTTAACAAACCTGGGAATTTATTCTGGTGCAATCAAGATATTACCAGACCTTACAGATAAGTCTTCCCAATAATCGGGAAGTAATATTGAAGAAATATTGAAGGCGCGACTGTAAGGTAGGCATCTGTTTTTTATTGGGAGAGGGGTGGTTCAGTGGAGTTTTGTTGTTTGATATTGTTTTTCTTTTTTCGAATAAGAAATCCTCACTGGATCCTGGACATTTGTCTACCTGCAGTCGTGCTAAGTGATTCACTTAGCTGTAAGAATTGTTGTTTGGGGGCATATCTTGCCTTCGAAAAATTTGTGACATTTTTGAAAATTTGACCAATTTGTTGAAGATTTTCTTTTGTGTGTTCTTGCTGCTTCTGTGACCTGGAGTGCCTGTGTGGAATACCATTTTTTGGAATACCTGTGGACCAGGATTACCAAGTGGCCGGAATTGTGTTGCTGTGACTTGAACTGTCTTCCTTTGTTAATTTTCTCTGCTCTTTTTATTTTTGACTTTATTTAAATTTTCTGTCTAAACTATTTTTGGGACTCTCTTTTCTGCATATATATATATATATATATATATATATAATATATATATATATATATATATATATATACATATATATGTATGTGTATGTATATGTTTGTATGTCTGTGTTTGTCTCCCCAACATCACTTGACTAAAGGTGGTGCTCCAGCATGGCCACAGCCAAATGACTGAAACAAGTAAAAGAGTAAAAGAGAGTAAAGAGTATATGTATGTACATATATATAAGTGCATGTGTGTGTGTGTGTGTGAGTGAAGGCACATGGCTCAGTGGTTAGAGTGTCAAACTTATGATCGTGAGGTTGTGAGCTCGAATCCCGGACCGGGCTGCGTGTTGTGTTCTTGAGCAAGGCACTTTATTTCACGTTGCTCCAGTTCACTCAGCTGTAGAAATGAGTTGCGACGTCACTGGTGCCAAGCTGTATCGACCTTTGTCTTTCCCTTGGATAACACTGGTGGTGTGGAGAGAGGAGGCTGGTATGCATGGGCGACTGCTGGCCTTCCATAAACAACCTTGCCCGGACTTGTGCCTAGGAGGGTAACTTTCTAGCTGCAATCCCATGGTCTATGTCGTGACCGAAGGGGGTCTCAGAATATATATGTGTATATATATACATATATTTATGTGTGTGTGTGTGTATGTATATATATATATACATGTGTGTGTGTGTATGTGTGTATATATATATATCTATATATATATATATATGCGTGTGTGTGTATATACTCTTACTCTCTCTCTCTTTTACTTGTTTCAGTCATTTGACTGTGGCCATGCTGGAGCACCGCTTTTAGTCAAGCAAAGCAACACCAGGACTTATTCTTTGTAAGCCTAATATTTATTGTATCGGTCTCTTTTGCCGACCTGTTAAGTTATGGGAACGTAAACACACCAGCATCAGTTGTCAAGCGATGTTGTGGGGGACAAACACATACATATATATATACATATATATATGATAGGCTTCTTTCAGTTTCCGTCTACCTAATCCACTCACATGTATGTATGTATATATGTGTGTGTATATATATATACTGAAGCGTTGTGACATTGCTCTGAGCTCCTGGGAGAGTGCAGTAGGGGATTGCAGCAAATGGAGGAAAATGTGTTTTCTAAATACTATAGAATTTGAAAGTAACCGTCTTCGTCATAGGGACGCCCTTCGTGCAAATTTGAAAGCAACGCATCAGCAAAATCCACCAAACTATGACTGTGTGTGTCACCGTGGGTTGAAAGCACGAAGCAAAGCTGGGTTAGCTGTCCACTCGAGAAGACATTTTGAACCAATGAATACATGCAGGTGTACCATTTGCGAGAAAGTGTGCAAGACATCTGCTGGATTGAAGGTACACATGCGGTGTCACAAGGCTTAGGAATTGTTGAAGGTTATTTACTGAACCCTCATTCATTGTCTTCGATGAGAAAATCCACCATATATATATATGTATGTATGTATATACATACACAAGGGAGGACAAAAATTATCTGCACTTTCACCATAACATATCCTTATTATTGTCACACTGCCTTCTGTGCATGCATGCTTATAGTTGGTACTATTGTGGTCATTGTGGTCACATGATTAAAGATTGAGCCTGATCATGGTATTTTTACTTCCTGGTTTTACAGTGTAAACATGGCCACTCCACTAGCAATGTGCACCAAAGAAGAACAAAGGGCAGTGATCTGAGAGATGGTAATGGTGAACCAGTTCACCATTACCATCTTTCGAGCTTGCTGAATCTTCTTGTCAGTGATGGAGGTTGATGGGCATCCTGATCTCTTTTCGTGCATCATGCTTGTCCAGCCACTTTTAGACTTCTCAATCCACTCATACATACTTCATCATCATCATCGTTTAACGTCCATTTTCCATGCTGACATAGGTTGGATGGTTCGACTGGGGTCTGGGAAGCTAGGAGGCTGCACCAGGCTCCAGTCTGATCTGGCACTGTTTCTACAGCCGGATGCCCTTTCTAATGCCAACCACTCCGAGAGTATAGTGGGTGCTTTTTACGTGCCACTGGCACAAGGGCCAGAGGGGGCTGGCAATGATCACGATTGGTTGGTACTTTTTACGTGCCACCGGCATGGAAGCCAGTCAAGGTGGTGCTGGTATTGGCCTTGTTCGGATGGGGATCGCAACTACAATTTCCATTTGATTCCATTTACTTCTACACAGTAATGCACTATCCCTGTATTGTAATTAAAGCCTCCAATGAATTTCAGCACCTGACATGCCTTCCCGCCAGAGAAATCGGTTCACTTCTCTTTGTTCTTCTTTGGTGCACATTGCTAGTGGAGCAGCCATGCTTACACTGCAAAGCCAGAAAAAAAAAAATTGCACAATCAGGCTCAAACTTCAATCACGTGACCACAATAGTACCAACTATAGTACCAACTATAGTACCAACTATAGTACCAACTATAGTACCAACTATGGGCATGCATGCACAGAAGGCAGTGTGACAATAATAAGGATATGTTATGGTGAAAGTGTGGATAATTTTTGACTTCCCCTCGTATATATATCATCATTATCATCATCATTGTTTAATATCCACCTTCCATGCTGACATGGGTTATATATATAGGCCTTATGGAGTGTTGGGCCTCATGGAGACTGAGTTCCTCTCAAGCGTTGGGCCCGTTCGGAAGCAATGACCTAGACTTACGGCATTATGTTGTGCTTAAGAAGACCCATCAAGCTGAGCAAATTGCAGTCGTGGAAGATACTGGTGTTATGCAAATTGGCACCCATGCTGGTGGCACGTAAAATCACTTTGGTGTCACACAAATGGCACCTGTGATAGTGGCATGTAAAAGCACCCATTACACGCTTAGTGTGGTTGGCATTAGGAAGGGCATGCAGCTGTATAAACCCATGCCAAATCAGACAGGAGTCTGGTGAAGCCTTCCAGCATGCCAGCCCAGTTAAACTGTCCAACCCATGCCAGCATGGACAATGAATGTTAAATGATGATGACAATATATATATAGCTTTGGGCAGACCAAAGCCTTGTGAGTGGATTTGGTAGTTGGAAACTGAAAGAAGCCTGTCATATGATGATGATGATGATGATGTATATATACATACATACATATATATATATATATATATATATATATATACATCATCAGACTGGAGCCTGGTGCAGCCTCCTGGCTTCCCAGACCCCAGTTGAACCATCCAACCCATGCTAGCATGGAAAACAGACGTTAAAAGATGATGATGATAATGATGATGATGATGTGTGTGTGTGTCTGTGTCTGTGTTAGTCCCTGCAACATCGCTCGACAACCAATGCTGGTGTGTTTGCGTCCCCGTAACTTAGCAGTTCAGCAAAAGAGACCGATAGAATAAGTACTAGGCTTACAAAGAATAAGTCCTGGGGTCAATTTACTCGACTAAAGGCGGTGCTCCAGCGTGGTCGCAGCCAAATGACTGAAACAAATAAGAAAAAAAAGGAAAAGAATATATCTATATACGTGTGCTTATATATCCAGTGAAATGTTTTGATAATTTCTGAGATGGCACTCATCTATGATGCAATACATTCAGAGAAGATAAATAAAAGAATTCTTTATTAAATTATAAACATAGAATTTATTCTTTATTTTATTTACAAATTCTCTACGTTTTTCACTCACAAATGTTCATATCCAAGAGAAAAAAATAACGGCTTCAAAATGATATTTTATATAAAAGTTATATCCTCTCAATTTTGGGGATCATGTTTAGATTTCATTATATTCTTTCCTCTTATTCAGTTTTCCACATTTAGTAAGAGTGAAAGTGAAACCATCCTAAAATAATAAAAAAAGATTATTGAGGGTATTTAAGTAAGTTTGGAGGCAGAAAGGGGTAGCTTAGAGCAATAACCATACAGTCTGAGAGTTATTTCATTTTTTGTATTTGGCTTACAAATTTCTGGATGTGAACTTGTGTGTTGAAACATTTTGTTATTTCTTGGGAGGGTCATTATGCCAATAACACATGCACTGGTTCTGTTTCACTTCTTTATTTTTTTATTTGTGAATTGTTAGCTAATTAACTAATTAACTAATCAATTGTTTGATTTATCATTTGGTTAATCAATCAATCAGTTTGATTTGTCAGACCTGAAAAAGACCTGAGGTCAGAAGTAGCAGCGAAATGACTTTGGCAAACATAATTGCTTGATTAACTGAACAATTAATCAAAGAAATGCTTAGTTAATTGGTTAGATGGTTAACCAATTTACAAATTATTAATAAAGAAGTGAAACAAAAGCAGTGTGTGTGTGTTAGCATTATTGGCTTAATGACCTTCATAAGATACAGCAGAAGCCTAAAAATGTTTGATCAGGTCTTTACAAAGATGTATAGTATTCATAGATAAGTTGTCATGGTGGCTGCTCATTAAAAATGCATCTAAATATAAAAACATTCACACTACAACAGGTCCTGTGTAAGAGATAAGGCTATCACAAATTTTGTTCCCGCTGTTGTCTGGGTATCTGTTAAACCTTCAGCATCCAAATAACTCCATCAAATGTAATACTTATTTATTTTCTTTATTTTTAATCAATTAAGCTGTATCTTGTAGTCCAGAGATTTTCAGGATGAAATGATTTAGTTTTAGAATGACATTATAGGGTCAGTACAAGATGCTGGATCTGGCCAGTTTCAACATAAAACAGCTAGAATATTTTGGCAAGATATTTTGACGAGAGACTAAGCCCCCTGTAGATATGCTGTGATTAAGAAGACCCGGCAAATAAAGTGGGATCAGAGCTGTAGCCTATACCAGTGTTGCATAACCAGACCATTTAAAAAGTACCTTTGAATCGTCAGGCAACATGCTGTGCTCGAGGAGACCTATTGAGTTAAGTAAAGTCAAAAATCAGTCACAGTCAGAATCTCAATCAAATTGAAATCAAAATGAAAATTGTAGTTGTGGCCGATGCCAGTGCGGCCTGATTGGCTCCTTGTGCAAGTGGCATGTAAAAAGCACCATCCAAATGTAGTCGATGCTAGCCCCACCACCTCAACTGGTTCCTGTGCTGGTAGCACATAAAAAGCACCATCAGAACGTGGCTGATGTCAGTGCCGCCTGACTGGCTCTTGTGCCAGTGGAATGTAAAAAGCACCCACTACACTCTTGGAGTGGTTGGCATTAGGAAACCTTGCCAGATCAGATTGGCTTTGTGCCAAAATTTGAAACCAACATTTTCACTTAAGAAATAAGGCAGTGAACTAACAGAATCACTGCTGAACCAGGCGAAATGTTCTGTGGAATTTTGTTTGTCTTTATGATACGAGTTCAAATTCTGCCATGGTCAACTTTGCCTTTCATCCTTTCATGGTCGATAAAATAAATACCAGTTGAATATTGGGTTGATGAAATTGATTTACACCCCACCCCCACTCCCAATGTCCCCATATTGCTGGCTTTGTGAAAATATTTGAAACCAGTGTTACATTTCCCAGGCATAAAATATTTCTACTTAAGGAAAAAATATCAAGAGAAAATGTTGGCACAAGGCCTTCGGTTCTTGGAAAGGAGGCAAATCAATTGCACTAACCCCAGTATGCAACTTATTTAATTATAAGGTGGTGAGCTGGCAGAAATGTTAGCACACCGGACGAAATGCTTAGTATTTCGTCTGCCGTTACGTTCTGAGTTCAAATTCCACCGAGGTCGACTTTGCCTTTCATCCTTTCAGGGTCGATTAAATAAGCACCAGTTACACTCTGGGGTCGATATAATCGACTTAATACCTTTGTCTATCCTTGTTTGTCATCTCTGTGTTTAGCCCCTTGTGGGCAGTAAAGAAATAGGTATTTTGTCTGCCGCTACATTCTGAGTTCAAATTCCGCCATGGTCCACTTTGCTTTTCATCCTTTCAGGGTCGATAAATTAAGTACCAGTTACACACTGGGGTCGATATAATCGATTTAATCATTTTGTCTGTCCTTGTTTGTCATCTCTGTGTTTAGTCCCTTGTGGGTAGTAAAGAAATAAGTATGCAACTGGTACATCATTTCTTGACCTCAAAAGAATGAAAGACAAATATGACCTTGGTGTGATTTAAAGTTAGAATGTGAAGCAGCAGAACAAATGCTGTTAGACATATGTCCAGTGCCCTAATGATTTTGGCAAATAGCAGCCCTTATTCAAGTAAAAATACCAGAAGAAGATTATTACCCGAACGAAGTCTCCAAGGCTTTTCCAGGAATTAGCATTAGGAACAGCATCACAGCCAGATTTATGTCGTGCAAATATATTGATAACAACTCCTAGGACGAGATATAATACAAGCACACAAAAGAACCTGAAATATAAGCATCGAGAATTAAAAAGAATAAAAAACAAACAAAAACACAATGGGTTGTGTGATAAGAATCTTGATTCCCAACCATATGGTTCCAGGTTCAATCTCACTGCACAGCACCTAGAGCAAGTGTCTTCTATTATAGCCTCAAGCTGACCAAAGCCTTGTGAGTGGACTTGGTAGATGGAAACTAAAAGGTGCCTGTCATGTGTGTGTGTGTGTGTCTTCATGTGTCTTTGTCTGTGTTTGTCTACTGTTACTGCTTGACAAGTGTTGGTATTTTTATGACTTAGGAGCTTGGCCAAAAGAGATTGATAGAACAAGCAGCAGACTAAAAGAATTTGAAATGCATATTACATCTCCCAGGGATTGATTCATTTGACAAAAAATTCCTCAGCAGTTAGGAAAGGAATCCAGCTGTAGAAACACTGCCCGATCAGATTGCGGCTTCCTGGCTTGCCAGTCCCCAGTCAAACCGTCCAACCCATGCCAACAGACGTTAAGCGAGGAAGATGGTCACAGGCTAATGACGGAAACTATTAAATGTTAAATGGTTTCCTTCCTATTTTGTTTGATATGAATTCTTAAAAGTTGATATGTCATCATCATCAACATCATCATCATCATTTAATGTCTGTTTTTCATGCTGGCATGGGTTGGATGGTTTGACCAGGGCTGGCACACTGGAAGACTGTGCCAGACTCCAATCTGATTTAGCGTGGTTTTCTACAGCTGGATGCCCTTCTTAATGCCAACCACTCTGAGAGCATAATGGATGCTTTTACATTCCACTGGCAGGGGTGCCATTTGCATGACATCTGGGTGCTTCTACTTGCCACCGGCATGGGTGCCAATTTGTATGACACTGGTTTCTGTTATGACTACAATTTTCTTAGGGTAGATCATGAAGGTTCATTGTCTGCAGAGAAGAGAACAGTCAAGTTATGTGTTTCTGATTCAATAGGGATGGTCAGCATGATGATTGTCCAGCCTTATTTCCAGTAGCCATGGGATTTTTACCTTTACAGAAAAAGAGAATATATTTAAAGCCTAGGTAATTTGCATAATTTAAACATATAGATGCAGTCATGGCTGTGTGGTAAGTAGCTTGCTTACCAACCACATGGTTCTGGGTTCAGTTCCATTGCATGGCACCTTGGGCAAATGTCTTCTACTATAGCCTCGGACTGACCAAAGCCTTGTGAGTGGATTTGGTAGACGGAAACTGAAAGAAGCCCATCATGTGTGTGTATATATATATATGCATGTGCGTGTATATGTTTGTCTCCCTAACATTGCTTGACAACTGATGCTGGTGTTTTTACGTCCCCATAACTTAGCAGTTCAGCAAAAGAGACTGATAGAATAAGTACTAGGCTTTCAAAGAATAAGTCCTGGGGTTAATTTGTTTGACTAAAGGTGGTGCTCCAGCATGGCTGCAGTCAAATGACTGAAACAAGGAAAAGAATAAAAGAATAGAATACATGAATTAAGAGTAATAACTGGGTTGCCAGAGGTATGCACTTGAAAAACAGACAAATACACATATATCAAATACCATACAACTTAGATATTTCATCATCATTATCATCATCATCCTTGAATGTCTATTTTCGATGCTGGCATAAGCTGGATGGTTTAACAGTTGCCAGCAAGCTGGATGGCTGCACCAGGCTCCAGTTATCTGTTTTGGCAAGGTTTCTTTGACTGGATGCCATTCCAAATGCTGACCACTTTATAAAATGTACTGGGTGCTTTTTATGGGGCACTTGCATAGGTGCTTTGATTTGTTCAAATGTTCTTCACCTCTAGAGGAACTATAGTAATTACTAAAGAGGTGATAATCCCCAGATCCAAAATTCTCCACTGTTCACATACCATTAAAGAAAAGGACAGGCATATTATCATCAGGGATACATTTTCTGCCTCAATAACTGTCATCAGCTAGACACTTGTTTATTTCCAGTAGCCAAAGGACTTAGATTTATACAAAATAAAAAAAAAAAGAATAGCGTAGGGTACTATGAAAGGACTGATAACAGATGAACTGTAGACAGGAACTTCACTGTGGGCTAGCTAGTGAGCTCATCTACAGAGAAAAGACTCCTGATTAGGAGGGACTTTAGTCAGAGACTTGAGATGGCCGATCGCAGTTGCCCTCAGGGTATGTAACCAAACAAAATGAAATAAATACACATTCTTATTCCCGGTTGATTTTTTGTGTATAGCTTAACGAAGCTATAATAGATCACATTTATGACTGATATAATTTGCATAATTTGAATTAAAAAGTGAGCTAAGGGAAATAACTTAGAATGGCCAGTGGCATGTGTTTGAATAATACACAGGTGTATCAAATACCATACAACAAAATTTCTTGATTTATTAATCCTTTAAGCTTTCACATTCCTTTGTCAAATGTATTGCTTATTTATCCTTATTGTTTTAAATCAATCATGGCTTATCTCGTAGCTTTGAGATTTTAATGATGTGATTGTTTATATTTAGAATGGTATTGTTGGGAAAGTCTAAGAGGCTGGTTTTGGCCAGTTTGAACATAAAACAGGTAGAATATTTTGGCCAGATATGACCAGTTTAAATGCTAAAGGTTTAAATTTGTCTCCACCTCTAGGGAGTGTATTATAATAACCGAATTGTAATTAAGACCAATTTTTCTTGAGGAAGGGCGATAACCTCAAGAACCAAAAATTTCTCCAAAGGTGGCATATGTCATTATCAATCTTGATAGTGTAGTGATGCTACAGTGTAGGGTTCGGCGCGCATGCGCAGAATGGGACTACTTCCGGGTGGCCACCGGAAGTCTTCCCCATGCGCATGTGCGGGAAAACATCTCTCGAGCCGCGAACCTCAAATCTCTCTCTTCGGCTCTAGACAGCACTGCGATCGGTCACGGTTTTCCGGCTCTGACAGCCACACACCAACTTCAACCAACTTCAACCAACCTCAACGACCAACACCAGCAGTATATCAGAGGCTTGTCTATTCCCCCATCAGACAACGTACAACCATGAATCAATAAACCAAGTTGTCTGTTCACCTTAACCTGAGTTTCGTCGGTTTGTTTTCTACAAGAATTTTTGTATGTGACTAGAAAGGATCTCGACACCCTGCCAGTGCTTCGAGATGATAGATCCTTTCACGTACAATTGGTGACCCCGACGTGATGTTTTCGGACGCTCTTCCCTAGATTTTCTAGGGCATCATATTGATAGGGAGAAACAAGGGGGCCCTGCGCAAATTTCACTAGCCGAGCGGATTGATGCGCTCACGCGGCGAATCGACGATCTATCCCGTGCGATCGAGCGCCGACAACGCAGTCGTAGTCACTCTACCAAAAGGGCAGATCGGTGTACCCAGCCGTGCACTTTCAAGCCCTCGGAAAACTAAATCCGGAGGAGGTGAGCACGTCACCTTCTTCCATCTCGTTTCCCAAACATCGTGCATTCTATGTAAAAGATCTGGTGTCGAAGACATTCTTCATGGTAGACACCGGTTCCTGTTGCAGCATCTGGCCCTTCGTCTGGCTGCAGACAAGCCGAAGCGCTCTTCGATTGTCTTGCATGCTATTGACTCGTCTCCCATAACCACTTACGGTCAGATTTCGCTGCGCCTCAACCTCAACCTTCGCCGAGACTTTCGATGGGTTTTCGTCATCGCTGACATCCCACATCCTATTCTCGGCGCTGATTTCCTGGATAGGTTTAACCTATTGGTGGATGTCAGGCGTCGGAGGCTTCTTGATAGCACGACGTCGCTCTCTACACCGACTGGGAGTTCCACCACTGCGGTCCTTAGCCCGACATTCTTTGGCCACCTCTGGAGACCCATTTCACTCTCTTTTGGTTTCATTTCCGGAGCTAGTGGACATTGCCTTTAAACCGGAAAATCCTACCCACTCGACCCTCCATTTCATCACCACCAATGGGCCACCTGTATTCTCACGCCCCCGGCGCCTAGCGCCAGACCGACTAAAAACGGCCAGAGCCGAGTTTGAGCACATGCTTCAACTTGGCCTTATACGCCCCTCCACCAGCCCATGGGCATCTCCCTTCATTTGGCGCGAAAGGGCGAGTCTGATTTTCGCCCGGTTGGAGACTATCGACGCCTCAATGCCGTCACAATAGCCGATCGCTATCCGATTAGAAATCTCCGGGACTTTACAGCAAATCTCCATGGTTGTACCATTTTTTCGAAGGTCGATCTGATACGCGCTTACCACCAAATACCGGTCAACCCAGCCGACGTTCCAAAAACTGCAATCACTACCCCGTTTGGGTGTTTTGAGTTTTTGTACATGAGTTTCGGTTTGCGGAATGCTACTAGCACCTTCCAGCGTTTCATTGATGAGGTTGTCCGCGGTCTTGATTTTGTGTTTGCCTATGTCGATGACATACTCATTGCGAGCGACACACGAGAAAATCATCTCCGGCACCTTTCTCAACTCTTCCAGCGTCTTCGCGCGTATAGCATACGCATAAACCCCGACAAGTGTGTTTTCGGACGCTCTTCCCTAGATTTTCTAGGGCATCATATTGATTCGACTGGAATCAGCCCCCTCTCGTCAAAAGTCGATGCCATTCAACGCATCGCACCCCCACTTCCTTGCGCCAGCTCAGGCATTATCTAGGGATGGTCAATTTCTACCGACGCTTCATTCCCGGTTGTGCAGATAAGCTGCTACCTCTCACCAGGCTGTTAAAGGACTCTCCTAGAAAGGACAGTCAAGTCACCTCTCTGTTGAGGCAGTGACAGCCTTTGAGTCCATTAAGAAGGAGCTGGCGTGTTTCTTTGCTTGCACATCCAGTTCCTGGTGCTTCTCTCTCTTTGACTGTGGACGCATCGGACACTGCCATTGGCGCTGTGTTACAACACACAGTGGATGACCATGTTCGACCTCTAGCCTTCTTTCCCGTCAACTGCAACCAGCTGAACGACGATACAGCACCTTTGATCGTGAGCTCCTAGCGATCTATCTATCGGTCGTCATTTCCAGCATCAACTTGAAGGGCGAGATTTTGTGATCTATACGGATCACAAGCCCCTTACGTTTGCCTGTTTTCAAAAACGGACAAACTCTCACCCCGTGCTTTTCGGCACCTGGATTTTATCTCTCAATTTACTAGCAACATTCGACACATACCTGGAAAAGAGAACGTTCCTGCTGACGCTCTCTCGCCTTCCAGTTTGCGCCCTTCGTCTCCTGCTGCTATCGACTTAGCTGCCATATCGCAGGAGCAGCCACCTTTGGCGTCGTTAGATTTAACTTCTCCCAAGTTCTCCTGTTGCCAGTTTTCCTACCTTCCGCTTCCGTCAGCCGAAGGCACCATTCTTTGTGACACTTCAACTGGATCTCCCAGGCCACTGGTGCCTGAGACCCATCAACGCTCAGTGTTTGAAGCACTGCACTCCTTATCACATCCTGGCATCGCTGCCACCCTCAAACTAATCACTGCTCGGTTTTTCTGGCCGAATATGCGTCGCACAATTACTCTTGGACACGCACCTGCTCCAAGTGTCAACGATCCAAGATTCAACGGCACGTTCGTGCCCCGCTTGGACAATTTCCCCCCACGGAGGCCCGTTTTCGCCATGTCCACATCCACACGATCTGGTTGGACCATGGCCTGTGAGTCGCGGGTTCTCTTATCTATTAACTTGTGTCGATCGTTTCTCCCGCTGGCCAGAAGCCATTCCGATAGCAGACATTTCTGCTGAGACTGTTGCGCGAGCTTTCGTTTCAAACTGGATTTCTCGCTTCGGAGTCCCGTCCCGATTGACAACTGATCGTGGACGACAGTTTGAGGCCTCGCTATTTCGCGAATTGTCGCGAATTTTGGGTATGCACCATATCCACACCACAAGCTACCATCCAGCGTCTAATGGATTGGTTGAGCGGTTCCATAGACAGCTCAAGGCCGCTCTTCGTGCCTCTTCGGACCCACAGTCCTGGATCGAATTTCTGCCCATTGTGCTTCTCGGCTGTCGGACTGCTGTCAAGGCAGACCTGGGGTTTTCTGCTGCAGAGCTGCTGTATGGTACCACACTGGCATTGCCCGGTACGATGTTGGTGCCAGACACTTCCCCGCCCCATGATCCGGCGACCTATGTCACCAGACTGCGGGAATATTTTTCAAACCTTCCGCCCATGCTTCCCAGAAAGCAATCTCCACCGTCCCATCTTCCACCGGATATGAACACCTGGTCGCATGTTTTTGTTCGGGACGATTCTGTGAAGGGCCCACTTGTTTCTCCCTATAAAGGACCTTTTCGTGTGCTTTCTCGCACACCAAAGGTTTTCACGATTGAGATAAATGGTCGTTCGGAGACCGTTTCCGTGGACCGTTTAAAAAAGGCACATTTTGAGACGTCTTCATCTTTTGATGACAACCTTGACACACCCACCTATGCACCTTTAACAACACTTTCACCTGCACAAACGCCTTCACCTGCACAAACGCCTTCACCTGCACAAAAACCTTCACCGGCTCCTACAAACACACCCTCGCCGTCAACGGGTGCCCCGAGCACACCGTATGTTACAAAATCGGGCAGAACAGTGCATTGGCCCAAGAAACTTTCAAAAACAATTTACATTTAACTTTAAATGTTTCTTATTGTATAATAGTATGTACCAAGTCTTCTGGGGGATCGGCAAGCCTTCTGTTTTCTGCAGCACCACCACAATATTCTGGTTGCCGTACTTCGCACTCGGAGGGGAGCCCTGTAGTGATGCTACAGTGTAGGGTTCGGCGCGCATGCGCAGAATGGGACTACTTCCGGGTGGCCACCGGAAGTCTTCCCCATGCGCATGTGCGGGAAAACATCTCTCGAGCCCGCGAACCTCAAATCTCTCTCTTCGGCTTAGACAGCACTGCGATCGGTCACGGTTTTCCTGGCTCTGACAGCCACACACCAACTTCAACCAACTTCAACCAACCTCAACGACCAACACCAGCAGTATATCAGAGGCTGTCTATTCCCCATCAGACAACGTACAACCATGAATCAATAAACCAAGTTGTCTGTTCACCTTTAACCTGAGTTTCGTCGGTTTGTTTTCTACAAGAATTTTTGTATGTGACTAGAAAGGATCTCGACACCCTGCCAGTGCTTCGATGATAGATCCTTTCACGTTACAATAGAATTATTAAGGACTAGTTTAAAAGCTGTACTCTGTGTGGACTTTTAAGTTGGCTCCTGTGGAGCACTAACTGGGCCTGTAGCCCAAAACTAAAGAGAGCTAAATAGCATGATTATAATATGCCTATAATGACTATATGCCCTGGTGGTGTTTGAACAGAAGTTAAGGACAGATGAGAATTAATTCTGTAATACAATTATTGTACTGTTCCAGTCCCTAGTTCAATTCCAGCTGTTGGCCAACTTGTCTCAAAGTTCTTAACTTAAAGTAAAATTAATGAAGTGAATGTCGTTTATCTCCTCCTGGAGCTCTGACATCCTCTAACAAATGCCAACCAGGGTGGTATGAATCAGCCAAGCTCTACCTGCTAGGAATAGCAACCCAAATGCTTTTAAATTAGATTCCAATGCTGGATGTTCAAGAACTAAATGAAGGGCAAATTTTCTATTCCAGGATCATCCTGATTCCAAAAAGTTATAATATGTCTATGTAGAGCAAATGCCGGCTGAGATACAGGGGTCCTGGACAGACAGACAGAATTTTACTTTTATTAATATAAAAGAAAAATTAAAATAATAATTACTGTGTGATAAGTAGCTAAAAGCAGGAGTGGCTTGTGGTAAGTAGCTTGCTTACCAACCACATGGTTCTGGGTTCATTCCCAATGCATTGCACCTTGGGCAAGTGTCTTCTACTATAGCTATGGGTCAACCAAAGCCTTGTGAGTGGATTTGGTAGACGGAAACTTAGAGGTTCAGCAAAAGGGCTCAAACTAACTCCTGGGGTTGATTCATTAAACTAAACTCTTCACGGTAGTCACCCAGAATAGCCACAGTCCAGTGATTGAAACAAGTAAGAGAAAGATAACATAGAATTCACGTACAATTTTGAACTAACCATTTGGGATATTAACTTCAAAAGTATCCTGAAATGGAGTACTCTTTACTCTTTTACTTGTTTCAGTCATTTGACTGCGACCATGCTGGAGCACCATCTTTAGTCAAGCAAATCAACCCCAGGACTTATTCTTTTGATGCTTAGTACTTATTCTATCAGTCTCTTTTTGCCTAACCACTAAGTTAGGGAGAAGTAAATACACCAGCATCGGTTGTCAGGCGATGTTGGGAGGACAAACACAGACAAACAAACATATACACACATAAACATACATACATATATATATATATATACACACATGCATACATATATACGACAGGCTTCTTTCAGTTTCCATCTGCCAAATCCACTCACAAGGCTTTGGTCAGCCCAAGGCTATAGTAGAAGACACTTGCCCAAGGTGCCACACAGTGGGACTGAACCCGGAGCCATGTTGTTGGTAAGCAAGCTACTTACCACACAGTCACTCCTAGGTGAGGATAAATAAATAATTACAGTTAAAAATCAAAATGAGGTTAACACTTGAAATTAAGATTAAAAATAAAAATCAAATTTAAAATCAAATTTAGTGTCTGTAACACTACGGGAGGGAATATGAGCCTATTGGAGTGCATGTACATACTGAGATAATGGTTGATGCTGTTCATTTAATAACGGTATAAATACCTAAGTTAGATAATCAGGTTATTTTGGCTTTCTTATGTTGGCACCATCATTCATGCCGATCATTTCATTTAACATCTATTTTCCATGTTGGCATGGGTCGGATGGTTTGACAGGAAATACAACAGACTTCCACACAGTTTCCATCTACCAACTTTATTTACAGGGTATTGGTTCGCCTGGAGCTAGAGTAGAAAACACTTATCCAAGGTTTGCATGGTGGGACTGAACCTGAAACCATGTGGTTACAAAGCAAGCATCTTAATCACTCAACCATGTCTGTGCCATTTGTCTTTTTACATTTGAGAGTCAATACTTTATCATACGTATCAATTATTTGCATTAATTTGAAATGAATGTCAAGATGTCCTTAAACATACAAAAGTATACAAATACACACTAACATTCTTAAAATCAGACATAGGAAACATCATGTGATCATGCGATCACATGACCAATCAGACTATCAGATTGTTCCACAACGCTGGTCACAATGTGCTTTGAATTGTTTTAGCCTTTGAATGACACCCCTAGATGGCTAGGTGAGTAGGGCAACTTTTCCCACTGACTGACATGGGGACTGTAGCAATGTGAAATGAAGTGTTTTGCTCAAGAATAGAATGCATCACCCAGCCTGGGGATCAAACCTATGCACGAGTGATTGTGAGTGCAACAGCTTAACCACAAGGTCACGCATCTTCACATAGAAAACATAAAGGTGGAATTAGATATAAATATTTAAATACATACACTATGCAAATTATTGATCCTGTTGATAGTGAGTGACTGGAACAAAATTGTTTACTCTGCAGTTGAAAAAACTGAAAATAAGAGTTACAAAATTAGTGGGATTTATATAAAACAAAAGAAAAAAAAAGAAATAAGAAAAACTAATTATATAAAAATAAAAACAACAAAAAGAAAAAAGCTAAGGTGAGATAATTGGTGATTGTTATTATTCGAGACAGGAGTGGTAACTGCACTTGGAAGACAGGTAAATTTATATAAACTCATGAGTTAAAATAGTGAGATAAAATATGTATAATGTTGGTTATGTGTTCATGAATTAAAATATTTACAAACACCAAAATTGTGTATGTGTTTATATTCAGGCATGATTTGTATTTTTCGATAAATATATTTTCTTTATTTATCTGTTCTTGTATAGAAATTGTTTCCTTGCATTGGTAGATGGTTGGAGATTCTCTGCACATCTACCAAAGTGTTCACTCAACGGTGTCTGTCTATGCCTTGGGAAATAGATCTGCTGCTTATGCAGTGTAGCTCTCCATCTGTGATGTCCTTGTTTGGTCTATATAATTGTGTCCACAACATGGTTAAATTATCATCTTAAATGTAAATATTTGTCCTTGTTTGAAATGGAATTCTGAATATATATTTATACATATATATTTATATATATATATATATATATATATATATATATATATATATATATATATATACAAATTGAGATAGTGAGGGCTGGCGAACCAGAAAGCTGCACCAGGCTCCAATCTGATCTGGCAAAGTTTCTACAGCTGTATGCCCTTCCTAATGCCAACCACTCCAAGAGTGTAGTGGGTGCTTTTACATGCCACTGGCATGAGGGCCGCTCAGGTAATACTGGCATTCACCATGCTCAAATGGCACTTTTTACATGCCACCTGCACAGGAGCCAGTCTGGCGGCACTGGCAACATCCACACTTGGATGGTATTTTTTATGTCCCACTAGCACAGGAGCTGGTCAGGTGACACTGGCAACAATCACGCTTGAATTGTGCTTTTTACGTGCCACCAGTATGGGAGCCAGTCAGCGGCCCTGGCAACGATCATGCTCAAATGGTGCTTTTAACATTCTATGGCCACAGATGCCAATCAGGTGGTACTGTCATTAGCCACGACAATGATTTCGATTTCACATGCCTCAACAGGTCTTCACAAGCACATTTTATTGCCCAATGATTGAAGGGTACTCTTAAATGGGCTGGTTATACAGTACTGGCATAGGCCATGGGCTACGGTCTCACTTGGCTTGCTGGGTCTTCTCAAACAGCATATCACCAAAGGTCTCGGTCACTAGTCATTGCCTTGATGAGGCCCAATGTTTGAAGGTCATGCTTCACCACCTCATCCCAGGTCTTCCTGGGTCTACCTCTTCCACAGGTTCCCTCAACTGCTAGGGTGTGACACTTTTTCACACAGCTGTCCTCATCCATTCACAATACATAATCATACCAGTGCAGTCATCACTCTTGCACACCACATCTGATGCTTCTTAAGTCCAACTTTTCTCTCAGGGCACTTACACTCTGTTGTGTATGCACACTGACATTACACATCCAGCAGAACATACTGGCTTCATTCCTTGCAAGGTTACACATGTCCTCAGCAGTCCTAGCCCATGTTTCACTGACATGTCTCTTGGCAGTTTGCACACATGCATCATGCAGTCTACCTTTCACTCTCAGCAAGCAGAGGTAGCAGCTCTCTGAACCTTGCCCTGGCTATTCTTATTTTAGCAGCTACACTTTCAGAGCATTCACCCCCATGCCTGACTTGGTCACCTAGGTAGCGGAAGCTATCAACTACTTTTTCCCCTTGGAATGTGACAGGAGCTGTTCTCTGCACATTTTCAGTGTTTATTTTTCCTGAGCATTATCCACCCACAAAAACTATCTTCCCAGTTAGCGTTCCTTTGATATTGCTGCACCTCTTATGTGTCCATAGCTTACACTTGGTACATCTTATAGAGTTTCTACCTACAGCTTTTCTACAGGGCCATCTACCTGAAGGGATTTGTGGTTTGTTTGACTTCCTACATATTAAGACTTCAGTTTTTGCTAGCTTGACTCTAAGGCCCTTTGATTCTAGACCTTACTTCCACACCTGAAACTTCTCCTCTAGTTCTGATAGTGACTCACCTATTAGAGCAAGGTCATCAGCATAGACAAGTTCCCAGAAGCATCCTGTCTTGAATTCCTTGGTTATTGCTTGAAGGACTCTGATGAACAAGAGGGGGCTGAGGACTGATCCTTGGTGGACCCCTACCGTTACCCGGAATTCTTCACTGTACTCATTGCCAACCCTCATCTTACTGACAGCATCCCTGTACATGGATTGCACAGTGCTCACTAACCATTCATCTATCCCTAGTTTCCTCATTGACCACCAGATAAGGGATCGGGGGGATGCCGTCAAAGGCTTTCTCCATGTCAACGAAAGCCGAGTACAGAGGTTTATCTTTGGCTAAGTATCATTCTGATATTTGTTACATGCAAATTTACTTCAAAAATAAAAAAACTGAAACAGCATTTTTTTTTATGACAATTAAACTATGACCTTTTTATATCAATGATCAACTACTAATTGCTGGTCCATTTCTTTTATTATCTGTATATATGTGTGCATGCGTGTGTATACATATATATATATGTGTGTGTGTATATATATATGTGTGTGTGTGTATATATATATGTATATATAGCAAAGTGAAGTTGTAAGGTACCACACAAGTGGAATTATATATGAAAGAAGGTTTGAAAATGCAATTTTAAAAGATGTTTATTCACTTGACCAGTTTCACTTTTTTAGAAAAAGATTGTCAAGAGTAACATGTAAAAGCTTTGTTGTGTTAGGTACTGGTTGTCACAAAATATTACAGTACATATATACATTCTTTGATAATAATAATAAGAAGAAGAACATGTTAAAAACAGTTTACAGAAAAAATCTTGAGAAATTATTAAAAAGTTCATAAAAAATATTTGTTTGGAAGTATCTGTATATATACACAGAAAATTATATGTTCAAAAAGGTCATATTTTGGTAGTATATATATACACGACCTGTTTCACCATTTATAAAATGGTGAAACTATAAAATGGTGAAACAGTCACTCCTCAGGTCAAATTCCTAAAAAACCTAAAACCTAAAAGTTTAACTTACCTCATATGATAAGGAATAAAGAAATAAGGAATACAAATATATATATATATGTATATATATATATATATATATATATATATATATATATTATATATATATATATATATATATATAAAGAAATAAAACCTGTAATGTAATCCCTAAGTTAAAGACATTAATATTATTAAAAGTTACAAACTAAAATATTTAAATAGAGTATTATTGTGAACATGATTAATTCATTATCATCATCATCATCCTTTAATGTCCGTTTTCCATGCAAGCATGAGTTGGACAGTTCGACTGGGTTCTAGCAAGCCATGGAGGCTGCACCAGGCTCCAGTCTGGTTTGGCAGTGTTTCTATAGCCCTTCCTAACGCGAACCACTCCATGAGTGTAGTGGATGTTTTTCACGTGCCACCAGCACAGGGACCAGAGGAGGCTGGCAAACGGCCACGATTGGTTGGTGCTTTTATGTGTCACCGACACGGACGCCGGTCAGGCGGTGCTGGCATCAGCCACGTTCGGATGGTGCTTTTTACCTGTCACCAGCACAGGTGTCTTACACCGGCACATGTGTCTTATGGAGAGGGTAAATAAATGTAAATACGTGTTAGTGTATAAAGTTAATAAAAAACGTATGTTGATATTGTTTAGAATACATTTAAAAAACATGACTTATCTGCCGGCGAATTACTGTAGATTAAACCGGAATAAACCAAAATGCTAAAGTACACTAAAGTACACCAGTTTTTTTTTCTCTGTCTCATTATAACTTTTCATCATCTGACACAAGACCACCTCCTCCAATGCCCCCTCCCCTCTCAAAAGATTTTTGTCGTGCAAGTTACTTGGTGACCCTGTCAGTGCAGGTACCAGCTAAAAAGCATCCAGTCCACACTGTAAAGTGGTTGGCATTTGGAAGGGCATCCAGCTATAAAAACCTTGCCAAAACTGACCTCACCTGTGCTTGTGCCATGTAAAAAGCCCAAAGTCCATTCTGCTGAGTGGTTGATGTTAGGAAGGGCATCCAACAGTAAATATCATGCCAAAACAGTCACAGAAGTCTGGTGCAAGCTTCTGCCTGGTCATCTCCTGTCAAACTGTCCTACCCAGTATGGAGGGCGGTCATTAAAATATGATTATATATATATATATATATATATATATATATATATATATATATCTCATATAAAATATATATATATATAAAATATAAATTAGAGATAAAACCACTATTATGCAACTCAAGCAGTGATAGACATAAACCAATATATATATAAATATATAAATATTATTTTTTTTTTATTTATAACTTATAACTAGATCTCAAAAAGTATAAAATGAATGATAAAAATATAATATAATATATAAAAACACTATGTACATTTCATGGCTACAATTAAATTTGAATTACAATTAAGTTTAAATTCAATTGAAATACATTCGATTTAAAATTATAGTCAATCTTCAGGTTAATGATAATAGTTAAATAAATAAGCAAATAGAGTTAAACAATAGTGGTTTTATCTCTAATTTATATTTTATATATTTATACTGTGAAATTTGATTTATACTAAATTGAATTTTTCCCTGAAAGTTTGAAGTTTTACTCCTTAATATTATTACTATATATATATATATATATATATATACAAAGTATAAAGCTAATAAGCACACACACAAACATACACACATTTAGATTTGTTTGTGTGTGTGTGTGTGTGTACATCATCATCCTCATCATTTAGCATCTGTATCTGCGTGCTGACATGGATTGCACAGATTGCATGCTTTGACAGGAGCTGACAGGTTAAATGATTAAATCTTGTACATAATGTGCAATTTTTATCTGTCGATCTGCCTGTTACCATCTTGCTGCCCACATCAGTGAATCAACCTTCACAAAACTTTGCATACATGTTAAACTAACATCCAGTTCAATTACAGGCTAATTGGATTTCAATAAAAATCTATAAGGGGCTCCTTAGCAGGGGTTGGGCTATTATTTGATAAAATGAGAAGGATGCAAAGTGTGTTAGTGTGAGGGAAATGTGGTAGCATAGTGAGTGTGGTTGATAGGAGAGAAGAGGAGAACAGCATTGTTTAAGTGACAAATATGGAGTGGCTGTGGGATGGTAACATTAATACAGCTGTCATTCATAGATATACACGTGACACTGCCTACATACTTTCATAAATATATAGATGCATGCATACACACACACTCACATACACACACACTACATGCACACACATGGGCTTATACATAACTAACTTTCAAAATGCCAAAAGAGGGAAAGAAAGGCGGGTGTGAGGAATATGTAGTTTTAAGGAGAGAGGGGGGTAGGTGGCTTTTCTGCTGTCCATTGCAAAGAAACACTCACACACAGACACACACACACACATACATAGATACATACATACATGTGTCTACTATACACAATTTTAAATTCATGATTACCTGTGTGTATGTTTGTAAATGCGTGTGTGCATGTGTGTGTGTGTGTGTGTGTCTGTGTGTGAGACGTCCTATAAATGTCTGTCTTTCTACTTTTGTTGGGTCTTCCCTTATACTGTCACATATTGTGAAATTTTAAAATTATGTCAAAATTTTCAAATTTGGTATATAGAAAGAATTTTTTACATTAAATCCAATTTCGTTATTGATTTGTTACAGAAAAATAGTAGAAAAATATTATTGAGGTTTAAAGTTTAATCAACTTTACCTAATCAGAAAACAGGATTCGGAAGCTAGCATTTTCTGCATGAAAGCTGTCTACCACAAAATGAAAGCAAAATCATTAAGAGGAGGAATTTTTATTAAACATACGAAAGCAAGGCATCATGATGACCAAAATTGTAAGAATTTCTGGAATTTTAATAAGTTTTAACGAATAAAGTCTTGTCAAAGGGTAGGATAGGCAAGTAAATAATTTAAAAAGGAAAAGATCCTAAACAAAATTTTTTTGAGAAAAATTGCACAACTCCTGATCAAGAGGCTGATTTGTCAGGGAAGGCATGCTCTGACATGGAATAAACAAAAATTTATATAAGGCATTCTATTGTAAAAATTGCCCGGCAAAGACAGGCTCTTCAGCTAGTAAAAAATATAGAGAGAACAACAAAAATATGAAAAATTAGTCAATGAGAAAGAAACAAACTACTTACATATTTTTGATAATTAAAAATGGTAATATTTTGAATATGTTGAAATGTTGTTTCCTTTTCTTCAGAGCAGACCAATGATACTGTACTGATTTTGGGTACCATACAAAATAAAATTGTAAATGTTCAGATTTATTATTTGTAGTAATCAATGTTTGCTGCTTCTTAATTACCATCTCATTTTGCTTATCCTAAGAATTAAAGTATTATGCTAAGTTTAATGAGTCAAAAAATTTTTCATCTACAATAAAAAATTTGAGGCTTTTTAGATTTTTTAAAATAAAGATTTCTCCCCCCCCCAAAAAAAAAACGAAAAAGAACTTATCATCAATAATTCTGGCAGCAAGGTACTTTCTTGAATTTCTGATTTGAGCTACTCTTACTCTTTACTCTTTTACTTGTTTCAGGCATTTGACTGCGGCCATGCTGGAGCACCGCCTTTAGTCGAGCAAATTGACCCCAGGACTTATTCTTTGTAAGCCTAGTACTTATTCTATCGGTCTCTTTGCCGAACTGCTAAGGTACGGGGATGTAAACACACCAGCATCGGTTGTCAAGCGATGTTGTGGGGACAAACATATGCACACTAACATATACACACACACATACACACACATATATATATACATATATACGACAGGCTTCTTTCAGTTTCCGTCTACCAAATCCACTCACAAGGCTTTGGTCGGCCCAAGGCTATAGTAGAAGACACTCACCCAAGATGCCATGCAGTGGGACTGAACCCGGAACCATGTGGTTGGTAAGCAAGCTACCCACCACACAGCCACTCCTACACCTAAACTACGGAACAATTTTCTTTGCTTACAATATATTTTTCATACTTGAATGGTTTTGATAATATGAAAATTTGACAGAGCAGCTATTTTAAGCAAGTATTTCAGAGTTAGGTGAGAATCCACTATGGCTCAGTGAATAGAGTTCTAACTCACTGATAAGATGAAGATTTTGGCAGTTTACATCCTGTAATCAGCACAACTGCTTCTTTTGTTTTCCGGCAGATATAATAATGAACTGCACATTATAGAGATTTGGCAATGACTCCCAATGTGCAATGGTTGGGAACTGACTGCGAAGAGGAAATCAGTGAATTGTCTATTTCTTTTCTACTCTAGGTACAAGGCCTGAAATTTTGGGGAGAGAGCCAGTTGCTTAGATAGACCCCAGTAGGCAACTGGTATTTAATTTATTACCCCAAGAAGGATAAAAGGCAAAGTCAACCTCGGCGGAATTTGAACAGACGAAATACCGCTAAACATTTCACCCGGCATGCTAACGTTTGTTATTTCTTTATTGCTCACAGAGAGGGGACAAACAAGGACAGACAAACAGATTAAGTCGATTATATCACCCTCAGTGCGTAACTGGTACTTATTTAATTGACCCCGAAAGGATGAAAGGTAAAGTCGACCTTGGCGGAATTTGAACTCAAATACTGCTAAGCATTTCGCCCGGTGTGCTAACATTTCTGCCAGCTTGCTGCCTTAATTATCTATTTTCTAAGCTGTTTTGTAAGTTAGAAACAGCAGAGAAAAAACTGGAAAATTATAATTTTATCTTTTATAATCCTGAGATCAAGAATGAATAAATGATAGTTAGAAAGCTCTCCAGCAAAATGGAAGAATACTTAGAGAACTGACATAATGCTTTGTTTTGGCACTTTGGATTCTGAATTTAAATCCTGTTGAGGCGGAATGTCTTTCATCCTTGCAGGTTCAATTAAATATAGTCTGTTTTGGACACTGGGTTCATAAAAGTGTTAGAGTAGTGGATCAAATACTTCTCAGTAGTTATTCAGGAAGACATGGGACGAGGTGGTGAAGCATGGTCTTCGAACTTTGGGCCTCACCAAATCAATGACTAGTGATTGGGACCTTTGGTGATATGCTGTGCTTGAGGAGACCCTTCAAGCCAACTGAAATCGTAGTCATGGCAGATGCTGGTGCTGGGGACATGTAAAATGCACCTTTTTAGCATTGGACTTCACAGAGGCAAAGTGGCTGAGCTCCTTTTGAGTGTTGGTCCTCATGGAGGCAATGTGGCTGAGCTCTTTCTGAGTGTTGGGCCTTACAGAGGCAATGACTGAGACCTTTGGCATTATGACGTGCCTGAGAAGGAAACCCATCAAGCTAAGCAAAATCACAGACATGGCAGATACCAGTGTCATGCAAATGGCACCTGTGCCAGTGACACGTAAAATTACCCATTACACTCTTGGAGTGGTTGGCATTAGGATTGGCATCCAGCTATCAGAGAACTATGCTAAATCAGACTGGAGTCTCATACAGCCTTCCTTCCAGCTTGCCAGCCCTGGTCAAACCATCCAACCCTTGCCAGCATGGACATCATCATCATCAACATTGTTTAACATCCACTTTCCATGCTAGCATGGGTTGGACGAACCAGATGGCTGTACCAGGCTCCAATCTTGATCTGGCAGAGTTTCTACAGCTGGATGCCCTTCCTAATGCCAACCACTCCGAGAGTGTAGTGGGTGCTTTTTACATGCCACCAGCACGAGGGCCAGTCAGGCGGTACTGGCAATGACCTCGCTCGAATCTTTTTACACATGCCACCAGCACAGGTGCCAGTAACGGACGTTAAATGATGATGATGGTGATGATTCAAACTTTTTACAAACTACCCAAGCAGGTATAGTAAACCTGCATGCATAAAGCCAACAAGATGGTGTCTTGTAAAAAAAATAAGGAAAAGCTGGAGGAAATGACCTTTGTGTTCTCCAATGAAGATTCCTTAACAAGCATGTGGCACTTGTGACAAATGTCATCAGAGATGGTTCATAACCTGATGACATAGAAAAGATAAGATATCTATTCTCACACCAACTTATCTACTTATCTGAAGGTGGAAAACAGTATCTGTATTTAGTCTGTTTATCTGAAACAGATATACTATTCCACCTTGACAAACAGCATTGTGAAAAATTAGGATTTTGATAGATTAACCACTGAAAATGTGTGTCACAACAGTGTTTCATTACTTAGAACATGAAGATGGTGATTTCACAGAAGAAATATTAGGTTGGTGCATTATTATTGCGGCCTTTTTCCAACCAATTTTATTCAACAAAAACAATAACAACATGTAACAAAAACATCTCTAAATGATTATTCCGGAGCATATTCACAATCTACTTCAATTACTGCTTCCCATTTGCTAGGCAGATGGTCAGATCATCATTTAAAGATGTTTTTTTTAAATATTGTTACTGTTTTAAGTTGAATAAAATTTGTTGAAAAAAAAGCTGCAATAATTATGCACCAACCCAATAGTAAATGGTATTCAAGATTTTCAAACGGAAGCAGAAGTGTGAAAGAAGAGAAATATTTTCCAATGAAGAACTGAAACTGAATTATAAACTTGGTTTGACAGGAGTTTAGTTTTACTCTTCAGAATTTACTACAATATTCATTTTTCCTTTGTAGGTAGGGGGCTCCAAAAGGGGTCTCATGTAGTAATGCCTTCCTGAGCTAGTTTTCCACCACATTTCTTAAAAATCATGGTAGAAGCCTTGGTCTCGGGACCTCTCATGTCTAGAAACTGAGGTTGGGAATAAGCAAGGGCATGCTCCTCCTAGAAAATCCAGTTAAAAAAAAGCCTCATAATAGCAAAGGAGAATGGGCACCAGCCAGCCCAAAGGCAGGGGTGAGCTGTACCTGCCTGCCTCAGTTGCTATGGCATTGAAGTAGATCTGGCCATCCCTGTTAACGGGGATAAAACTTGGATTTAAAACACTGGATGATGATGATGAATTTTGGCACATGACCAGTTATTTTTTGAGGGGAGGGGAAGTCAATTACACTAACCTGAGTACTCAACTTGAATTTATTTTATCAACCCCAAAAGGATGAAAGGCAAAGTCAACCTCAGTGGAATTTGAACTCAGAATGTAAAGATGGACAAAATGCCCATCCTACTAACTGTTTTACCACCAAGCCACCTTATTGACAGCAATAATAATAGGTCGACTTTGCCTTTCATCCTTTCGGGGTTGATTAAATAAGTACCAGTTAAGCAGTGGGGTCGATGTAATCGTCTTAATCCCTTTGTCTGTCCTTGTTTGTCCTCTCTATGTTTAGCCCCTTATGGGCAATAAAGAATTAAATATTATTGTAACGTTTTCACTCATTGCCATTTATTGTAGTATTGGCACTATTAATGACAATACTTGTTTTACACCATAACTGTGTAGTAATAATAAACATAATAACGAAGCAGGGTAGCAATAATGTGACAATCCAACAAACTTTTCACGTGAACCAACAAACAATATTCTGACAAATTACCAAAAATCACTGCGATTAATGCCCACTCTCCACTACTCAGACCACTACTATTTATAGTAGTTCAGTCAAGTCTATTTGCGCAGGAGTGTCATGACTCTCACCACAACAAATACTTACTTTGAGAGGTATTAAGTCATTGCCCAGCTCTTTCACCTAGAACTTTATTTCAATTGATAATATTAATGGAAAGAAATGACATTCTCTTCAGAATTTAAAACCCTTTAAGTTCTAAGATTTATTTCACACTTCTGTTAACCCTTTCGTTACCTTATTTATTTTGAGATGTTCAGTGCTTCTTTCAATTGATTTTAAATGTAACAAAGAATTTAGTAAAATAACTTAGTTATCATTAAGCTAGTGTTAGGAACATAAATTGTGACTAAGGTTTGGCAGAAGATTTTAATTCAAAACTTATGTAAACAAGACATTTATACTACAAAGCCAGAGGCAGTTTCAGCTGGGTTGGTATCAAAAGGGTTAAAGTAAGGATAAGTTCAAAGAACCATTATCTCTGCTAGTAACAAAAGGCTTATTCCTAAATGAAGGGCAGATTGTATGACTGCATAATGCAAAATAGGCGGTGAGACATAGGCACTGACTGGATCAGATGTATTTTAACAAACATGAACAATGGAACATGGATGAATCGAAAAGAAGTAAGTAGGAGAGGAATCAGATACAGCGTGTAAGAGGAAAGACTGCTTTGGTACAAACTTGTGAGAGCAAAGGATACCTGTTGGATGAAGAAATGTCAACAGAAAGAGTTTGCAGGAGGTGAAGATATGGGAAGAAGTTGTGAAGGTTGATCATAGAATGGTGGATCTTATGATAACAGAGGATTGTAACAAGTGATGTATTGGAGCAGATCCATTCAAATTATGCCAACAAATATCATCATTGAATTAAAGTCATTTATTTGAGTAAAAATTCAAAGAGGATAAGTTTATTATCATAGTTGTGAGATCATGAAGCTAAACTAGCATTCAAAAATTCTGAGGTGTCAGAAAAAATTCAAATATATGTGTATATTGGCAGGGCTGACTCCTCAGATTTTTTGAATGCTGGACTACTGGTTTTAAATTGATATTAAAATTAATATTAATTTATCTCCCTCAATATTTAAATATTTAAATAAATACGTTCCCTAGTTTTAAGCATTACCCGCAGTGAATTATTCACTGCAGCCCTTCACTTCAGGAGTCTCTTAGCGCGCTAGAACCAAGACATTTGAAATTTTATTCCCGATGTAATCAGTAAGACTAAGCACGTGTCTGTCTTGACACAGAGAGCTGGGGTTAGTCTTGCGGTTTGCATCTCGAGGACCGAATGTACTGATGAAGTCACGGACACTTGAATTATGCAAGTAATTCTTTTGTTAAGACCGAAACCGAGGTATGCATTTAAGTCTGTTTTTTATTTAATTTTTCATATGCCCTGCCCGCCAAAGTTGGTTCTGGTGTTCGCTGAATTCTTCCTCTAGAGAATTTCCCTTGTAGTTTGATCGTTGATGATCTTCTTCTAGCATTTTGGCCGGCTACCTAGCAGGCCAGCCCTACCAATATACACATATATTTGAATTTTCTCTGACTCCTCAGATTTTTTGAATGCTGGACTACTGGTTTTAAATTGATATTAAAATTAATATTAATTTATCTCCCTCAATATTTATATATATATATATATATACATAAAATATATATATATATATATATACATATATATATATATATATATATATATATATATATGTATCTATATATATATGTATGTATATGTATGTGTGTGTGTATGTATTTGTCTGTGTTTGTCCCTCCAACATCGCTTGACAACCGATGCTGTTTCTTTACGTCCCTGTAACTTAGTGGTTTGGCAAAGGACACCGATAAAATAAGTACTAGGCTTATAAAGAATAAGACCTGGGGTCGATTTTCTTGACCAAATGCGATGCTCCAGCATGGCCACAGTCAAATGACTGAAAGAAGTAAAAGAGTATGCTTCGTGCTACCTGATTTTGGCATGGAATGAGAAACCGTTTGTCCTGAACATTTTGCTACAACTAACTACCAGGTAACAGAACTATGAAGTACATCTTTTAAACCATGACTTGAAATGAAAACATGACCATAAAAGATAAGGTTTGGAGAAACATTTATATTTTTAAGAATTGTAATAAATAAGAATCTGTGGACAGAGTCTGTGTAAATGTATCCTAGTGCTCTAAATTTATTGCTATATTCACGTAAAAAGCACCCACTACACTCTCGGAGTGGTTGGCGTTAGGAAGGGCATCCAGCTGTAGAAACTCTGCCAGATCAAGATTGGAGCCTGGTGCAGCCATCTGGTTTGCCAGCCCTCAGTCAAAATCGTCCAACCCATGCTAGCATGGAAAGCGGACGTTAAACGATGATGATGATGATGATGATTGTCATTAGTAGCTGCTTCTTATTCTCCACCACTTAAGTGTGGAGTCTTTTTCCTACTCTTTTTTCCTTTTCTTGTTCTTTTTCTGTCATGCATGAGAAGCACTCAGTTCACGTGGTTAGGAAGGGCATTCAGCTGCAGCAGAAACCATGCCAAAGCAGACACTGAGGTTTGATGCAGTCCTGCAGTTCACTGGATTCTGTCAATCCATCCAACCCATACCAGCATGGAAATCGTTTAATGTCCGCTTTCCATGCTAGCATGGGTTGGACGATTTTGACTGAGGGCTGGCGAACCAGATGGCTGCACCAGGCTCCAATCTTGATCTGGCAGAGTTTCTACAGCTAGATGCCCTTCCTAATGCCAACCACTCCGAGAGTGTAGTGGGTGTTTTTTATGTGCCAGTCAGGCAATACTGGCAATGACCTCGCTTGAATCTTTTTACACATGCCACCAGCACAGGTGCCAGTAAGGCGATGTTGGTAGTAAGGCGACGTTGGAAAACAGACGTTAAATAGTGATGGTGATGACGATGATGATGATGATGACGATGATGATGATGATGATGACGATGACGATGACAATGATGATGATGAATCTTATTTAAGCTACCCAGAATTGGTCCAGCAGTCTGCAACCACTGTCATTGCTATCTCCAGTGCGCACACTTTTACTTCAATTGCAGTTTACGACGATACATATCTGGCAGTCATTAAAGTTACCACATTTCTGCCCTTCCATATTAACTGAGCATTGTACCTCCATAATGTAGAACATAAAAGATGAACTGTAGACAAGGACGTCCATCACTGCAAACTAGTTACTGAGCTGGTGCACAGAGAAGAGACTTCCAGTTAGACATTAAATGGGGTCTAAACTTAAATGACTGATCGTACTCTCTTCGATACTGTAGATGATTGACACAGAATAAACAATACTTTGACATGCTTGTTTATAGTTAGTTTTATGTATAGCTTAACAAAAGCTATAATAGCATGATACATACAACCAAGGGGGCCCACCTGCAACTACAATGCTATCTCTTTTACTCTTTTACTTGTTTCAGTCATTTGACTGCGGCCATGCTGGAGCACCGCCTTTAGTCGAGCAAATCGATTCCGGGACTTATTCTTTGTAAGCCTAGTACTTATTCTATCTGTCTCTTTGCCAAACCGCTAAGGTACGGGGACGTAAACACACCGGCATCGGTTGTCAAGCAATGCTAGGGAGACAGACACAGACACACACACATACATACATATATATATATACATATATATGACAGGCTTCTTTCAGTTTCCGTCTACCAAATCCACTCACAAGGCTTTGGTCGGCCCGAGGCTATAGTAGAAGACACTTGCCCAAGGTGCCACGCAGTGGGACTGAACCCGGAACCATGTGGCTGGTTAGCAAGCTACTTACCACACAGCCACTCCTGCGCCTATCATTTAATTTTTTTTCTTTTGTTGTTGGAAGTATTCTTTTCACCTGTCTACAAACACAGCCAGGCTGAAATAATTAATGTATTCTTACAGGAGTGAATAAAAAATTCTCAAACTTGAGGGGATGGGCCCCTTAAATACTAACATGGGCCCCCATATATGGCTTCTAATGGCACAGGGGCCCATTTGCATTGGGTAAGCTGGCAACCTGGCCTGTCTGCCACTGTATATATTAAGGTTCTAAATACTCATACTACACACACACACACACACACACATGTAGGCATGGATGTGTGGTAAGAAGCTTGCTTCCCAAAAACATGGTTCTGGGTTCAATCCCACTGCATGGTACCTTGAGCAAGTGTTGTCTACTATAACCTCAAGCCAACCAAGGCCTTGTGAATGGATTTAGTAGACAAAAACTGAAAAAAGCCCATCATATATATATATATATATATATATATATATATATATATATATATATATATACATATAGTTGATCCAAGCATGAAAAGACAAAGAGAAAACACAAAAATGCAAGGACGTGGAACAAGTATAGTGTTATTTGACGCTCAGGAAAGGAAAGAAGGAAGGAGGATTTAACGTTTCGAGCGGAGCTCTTCATCAGAAACATAGGAAAAGGAAAGATCCAAGGAAGGGAAGACGGACGAAAAAAAATCGCCAACAGTACACACACAGTCACATACATATATGTGTGCGCTTTTGTGTCTGTGTTTATGTCCTGTAACTTAGCAGTTTGGCATAACAGATCGATAGAATAAATACCAAGCTTAAAAAAATTAGTAGCGGGGTTAATTCGTTCAACTAAAATTCTTCAAGGCCACAGTGTAATGACTGAAACACATCAGTGGAAGAGGAATTCCGTCATCACGATGACAGCCAATGTGCTGTATCACTTTGTAAGGTACTTGCATTAATCTACCTGACTAATAATTTACAGCTGACCAAAATTCATCCAAAAAACTAGGTGCCCAAAAGCAAGAAAACATATATTTCTTTACTACCCACAAGAGGCTAAACATAGAAGGGACAAACAAATACAGACAAATGGATTAAGTCGATTACATCGGCCCCAGTGCGTAACTGGTATTTAATTTATCGACCCCGAAAGGATGAAAGGCAAAGTCGACCTCGGCAGAATTTGAAACTCAGAACGTAGTGGCAGATGAAATACCGCTAAGCATTTCACCCGGCGTGCTAACGATTCTGCCAGCTCGCCGCCTTGCAAGAAAACATATAAGCAAAACAAAAGTAATAATAATGAAATAAATGCAGCAAAGAAAACCATTACACATTTTAATCATACCTTTGAGTGTTTCCTGTTGGATCCTTGTAGTTCAAATTTACAGTTCCTCCAACAACTGTAAAGTGAACAGACTCTATACTTCCTAAGTTATTTGGATATTGTACTGTAGGAGATATGACAATAAATTTGCAGAGCTGTATGAAATAAAGAGATTAAAGATGAATGAAGCTGAATAAAACAAATATAATAAAAAGAAGAAAAATTCAAAGATAAATTTTCAGATAATACTCATCATCATCATCATCGTTTAACGTCCGTTTTCCGTGCTAGCACGGGTTGGACGGTTTGACCAGGGTCTGGGAAGCCAGGAGGCTGCACCAGGCTCCAGTCTGATCTGGCAGTGTTTCTACAGCTGGATGCCCTTCCTAACACCAACCATTCCGTGAGTGTAGTGGGTGCTTTTTACGTGCCACCGGCACAGGTGCCAGGGGAGGCTGGCAGCATCCACAACCGGTTGGTGTTTTTTACGTGCCACTGGCACAGAAGCCAGTCAAGGTGACACTGGCATTGGCTACGTATGGATCGTGATTTTTACGTGCCACCAGCACAGGTATCGCATCTACAATTTCCATCAACATCAACATAATACTAATTTCAAATTTTGGCACAAAGCCAGCAATTTTATGGAGAGGGTGTAAGTTGATCACATTGACTCAAGTGCTCAATTATTTTAATGACCCCCAAAAGGATGAAAGGCAAAGTCAACCTCAGTGGAATTTGAACTCTAAATGCAAAAATTTAACTTATGATGAAAGTAAGCAAATATTGTTTGCTTTAGAAGCGTCAAGATGTATTGAAAGATAGAGAAATAATTGATTCTCAAACGCATGGTAATGATAATACAACAGCACGAACAGGATAAACTATCCATATATTGCGGAAAAAAATCATTACCAGGCAGCCAGCCATGAGACTCAAGCTTACATCCCTGTGATTATGTGTCAAGTGCTTTATCTTTAAGCTAAACTGCTCAGTAACGAATTCTTCTGCAATTTTAGGATTTATAAATCTAGCTTTATTAAATTAAATTTACAATAAAGATAAACAAAGTTTGCTTTAGAAGCATTGAGATGTATTGAAAGAGAGAGAAATATCTTATTCTTAAGCACATGGTAATGTTAATACAATAGCACAAACAAGATAAACTAGCCATATATTGCAGCAAACATCATTAACAGCAATGTATGAATAGAAACGTTAGCACGCCGGGCGAAATGCTTAGCGGTATTTCGTCTGCGGTTACGTTCTAAGTTCAAATTCCGCCAAGGTCAACTTTGCTTTTCATCCTTTCAGGGTCAATTAAATGAGTACCAGTTACTCACTGTGGTCGATATAATCGACTTAATCCATTTGTCTGTCCTTGTTTGTCCTCTCTGTGTTTAGCCCCTTGTGGGTAGTAAAGAAATAGGTATTTCGTCTGCCTTTACGTTCTGAGTTCAAATTCCGCCGAGGTCGACTTTGCCTTTCATCCTTTTGGGGTTGATTAAATAAGTACCAGTTACGCACTGGGGTCGATATAATCGACTTATTTCCGTTGTCTGTCCTTGTTTGTCCCCTCTGTGTTTAACCCCTTGTGGGTAGTAAAGAAATAGGATAGTTTATCCTGTTCATGCTATTGTATTAGCATTATCATATGTTTGAGAATAAATTATTTCTGTATCTTTCTAAGTACAAAGTTGGATGAAATGTTGCTAAGCATTTTGCCTGGTGTGTTAATGATTCTGCCAGCTTCATTGTTTCTTCTTATCAACCAATATTATCTGAAAATTTAAAGCAGTGTACTCATGACTCTGCCAGCTTTTCCCCTTAAATTTTCAGGTCGCCTTACTGGCACTTGTGCTGGTGGCATGTGAAACATTTGAGCAAGGTCGTCGCTAGTGCCACTGGACTGGCTCCTGTGCAAGGTGGCACATAAAAAGCACCATTTGGGCATGGCCGTTGCCAGTACCACCAAACTGGCTCTCATGCCGGTGGCACGTAAAAGCACCCACTACACTCTCGGAGTGGTTGGCATTAGGAAGGGCATCCAGCTGTAGAAACTCTGTCAGATCAGATTGGAGTCTTGTTCACCAGACCTCAGTCAAATCGTCCAACCCATGCTAGCATGGAAAGCAGACGTTAAATGATGATGATGATGATGATGATGATTGGAAGATAAGTAAAAAAAACAAAAGAGGCAAAGAAACAGTAAAGGTGGCTGAATCATTAGTCCAGGGCAAATGTTGTGATCTTGGCCACTGATACATAATGGAGAGCAGGGAATTGGCCTTATAAGTCTTAGGATTTGAGACAGTATTCATTCACTATGCAGTTAAGATGCTGGACAACTGACCACATATTAATGAAAACAATCTTATTGCTTCACCCATTCTATTGGGTTTCCACTTGCTCTGATTTTAGCCTGGCTATCAAAAATGATAATCACTCCTTCTTCTTGGTGGTTAACAGTAAGCAGGGGATCTAATAATATACCATACTTCATCATCATCATCATCGGAGGTGCAATGGCCCAATGGTTAGGGCAACAGACTCGCGGTCAGAGGATCGCAGTTTCGATTCCCAGACCATGTGTTGTGTGTGTTTATTGAGCGAAAACACCTAAAGCGCCACGAGTCTCCGGCAGCGGGTGGTGGCGAACCCTGTTGTACACTTTCGCTCTAACTTTCTCTCACTCTTTCTACCTGTTTCTTGTCGCCGACTTCCCATGCAACCGCTGAGCCTGGATGCACATTCATCCATCCATCGATGCTCTTGGTGTCGGGGGTTGACCTGCTTTCTCTTCTGCAGGTCTTACGAATAGCAAAGGACCACGTTTCAGACTTCTCCCACTAGGGACGAAGACCGCTTCATTCAACAAACAAACAAACAAACAAACAATCATCATCATCACCATTATCATATAAATGTTCACTTTTGCTGAACCACTAAATTACAAGGACATAAACACACCAACACTGGTTGTCAAGTAGTGATGGGGGACAATCACACACACATACAAACATGGAGAAATGGCGATGAGCGACAGTTTTATAAATAATAATAATTATTATTATAAGCTAGATGTTTATCAGTGATCACCATGTACTGGCTAAAGAAAATAGTCTAATATAGGGGCATATAAGCCCTTGATGCAAAAAAGTGGGGTTTTTTGTACACACACACAAATAAGCTTCTTTCAGTTTCCATCGATCAAATCCACTCACAAGATTTTGGTCATCTGAGGGCTTAGTAACAGACACTTGCACAATGAGACTGATTGGCTGTATGTAAATAAGGAAGAAAATAGATGAAAAATAAAAGTATAGGTAATTTATCAATGCACAGGAGTGGCTGTGAGATAAGTAGCTCACTTATGAACCACATGGTTCCAGGTTCAGTCCCACTGTGTAGCACCTTGGGCAAGTGTCTTCTTTCTCTCACTCTTTCTTCCTGTTTCTTGTCCCCGACTTCCTATGCAACCGCTGAACCTGGATGCGCATTCATCCATCCATCGATGCTCTCGGTGTCGGGGATTGACCTGCTTTCTCTTCTGCAGGTCTTACGAATAGCAAACGACCACATTTCGGACTTCCCCCACTAGGAACAAAGACCGCTTCACTCAAAGCCTTGTGAGTGGATTTGGTAGACGGAAACTGAAAGAAGCCCGTCGTATATATGTATATATGTGTGTTTGTATGTGTGTGATTGTCCCCCCAACATCGCTTGACAACCGATGCTGGTGTGTTTACATCCCTGTAACTTAGTGGTTCGGCAAAAGAGACCAAGAGAATAAGTACTAGGCTTAGAAAGAATAAGTTCTGGGGTTGATTTGCTCAACTGAAGGCAGTGCTCCAGCATGGCCGCAGTCAAATGACTGAAACAAGTAAAAGAATGCTATTTTTGGTCACTGTCTTCAAGATGTTTTTGTTACATGATGCTATTGCTTTTTTTTTAAATAAAATTTGCTGAAAATAAGTCGCAATAATTATGCACGAACCCAACAGATTTACCACTGCTGCTTGTTTGTTTGTTGAGCTAAGCGGTCTTCGTCCCTAGTGGGAGAAGTCCGAAACGTGGTCCTTTGCTATTCGTAAGACCTGCAGAAGAGAAGGCAGGTCAACCCCTGACACCGAGAGCATTGATGGATGGATGAATGCTCATCCAGGCTCAGCGGTTGCATAGGAAATTGGGGACAAGAAACAGGAAGAAAGAGTGAGAGAAAGTTGGGGCGAAAGAGTACAACAGGGGTCGCCACCACCCCCTGCTGGAGCCTCGTAGCACTTTAGGTGTTTTTGCTCAATAAACACACACAACGCCCGGTCTGGGAATCGAAACCGCGATCTTCCAACTGCGAGTCCGCTGCCACAACCATTGGGCCATTGTGCCTCCACTTACCACTGCTGCTTGGATATTTGCTGTCTGGTCTGTGGTGGTGTTTAGTTGGGTTGATGAATGAAACTCTTTCCTGAGCTACATGTGGAAGTGTGGAAGGTGTTTATAAGCCATTTAAGAAACACACAAAAACCGTTAGATTCACTTCAACATCTAAATTCAATTTGCCAACATATTTTCGTCGCTTTGGCAAATTAAATTTAAATGTTGAAGTGAATCAAACGGCTTTTGTGTGTTTCTTAAATGGCTTATAAACACCTCCATGCTGCAATTGTTTTCGTCCCAGCACACGATCTCAGATCACGTCACTTGCTATGCAAGTACATCTCCGCAAATGTAGAAGTGATTGTAGAAATAACTGTGAACATTTACCAATTTTTCTATTGCAAATAGAGACAGACTGCATTGGCCTTTCACAGGTAACAACAGCAATAATACTGTTTGAGGTTTATGGCAAGCTATTGATACGGCAACATAGAGTTTGTCTTACATAAGTGGAAACAATTATGCTATATTCATGATGAAAGAGGTCTTTGATAATTCGTCTGAGTGGTGAGCTGGCAGAATCGTTTGCGCGCTGGACGAAATGCTCAGCGGTCGCCACCACCCCCTGTCGGAGCCTCATGGAGCTTTAGGTGTTTTTGCTCAATAAACACACACAACGCCCGGTCTTGGAATCGAAACTGCAATCCTCCAACCGCGAATCCACTGCCCTAACCACTGGGCCATTGCATCTCCTGATGATGATGATGATGATGATGACGATGATGATGTTGATGGTGATAATGATGACAAAGGCAATGATGAAGATGATAACAATGATGATAATGATGATGTTGATGAATTTTTAAAATTTCAAATGAAATACAATGATCTGCAGTCATGAGGACAAAATTTTTTTTTTCCAATTTAATACATTAAAAAGATATTTGCTGAACTCATACTGGGACTTCGGTGTAGCTACAACTAATTGTCTATGCAAGAAAAGGAAATAAACTTACAGTTTGACTAGTATTCATGCACTCCATCTGTGCACAAGGTAACCACTTATATATAGCGGAATTTTTGTAAGCCTGAAAACTGAAATAAAAAATACAGAATGAGTGTTTTCTCAAGACCTAACTCTCATAGTGCCAATTACATGGTTTTCCGTGGCCTATAACTGACTGACATCACATTGCCCCTGGACAACTGGCGAGCTGGCAGAAATGTTAGCACGCCGGGCGAAATGCTGAGCGGTATTTCGTTTGTCGTTACATTCTGAGTTCAAATTCCACTAAGGTCAACTTTGCCTTTCATCCTTTTGGGGTCGATTAAATAAGTACCAGTTACGCACTGGGGTCGATATAATCGACTTAATCTGTCCTTGTTTGCCCTCTCTGTGTTTAGCCCCTTGTGGGTAGTAAAGAAATATTTATTTACAGTTGAGTGAACTTAAGTAATGTGAAATGAATGGTTTTTGCAGGACACAATACACTGCCCAGACCAGGGACTGAACCCGAGATCTTGCAATCATAAATGCAAAACCCTAACCATTAAACTACATACCTTCACAAATTAAGGATTAGCAATAAAAATACTTTTTGTTTGTATTTGGGTCATCCCATAAAGAGAACGGTCTTTTAGAATTGCATGAACTAAAAGTCGGAGGGGGATGGGATAAACTACCTGCATCAACTTGCTATGAAAGGAGGTAGTAATTTTACCTTGTACTTATTCTTAGTGCTGGTTTTGAAGAGTGCAGTTTTAACAGTTGTATTTTCAAAGCTATTATGGAAGTAACAAAGGAGCATATTTGACATATTTTGCTTTCCAAGCTCAATAAAGACAACAACATAACAGAAAGTGTGAGGAATATTAATGCAGTATACAGGGACTGGACAATAAGCGTGAGCCAGTGTCAAAGGTGGTACCAGAAATTCCGAGCCGGAAATTACAGCCTAGAAGATAAATCACATCCTGGAAGATCTGTAGAGCTCAATGAGGACGTCTTGCAAATGCTGATTGAACAGAATCCCATCATAACTGTTGAGAAACTAGAAGAGGAGCTTGGATTTGATCATTCAACCATTCATTAACACTTGCATCCCATCAAAAAAGTCAGCAAATTGGGTCAATGGGTTCCTCATAAACTTTCAAGTCTAATTACACGCAGAGAGTGAATGTGTGCTTTTCTTTGCTGTCACATCTCATGAATAAACCTTTTGTGGACTGAAAAATGACTGTTGATGAGAAATGGGTTCCCTAAAACCATGTCAGGTGCCAAAGACAGTGGGTAGGGAAAGGAGAAACACAGGTATCCCAGGTTACAGAAGGTCTTTACTCACATAAGGTGCTGTTATCTGTTTGGTGGGATGTGAAAGGTTTAGTCCACTTTGAATATTTAAACCCTAACTAAATGATAACAAAGGAGATCGACTGTGAGCAACTCGAGAGGCTTAAGTCAGTGCTACAATGTAACGACCATCTTTGGTTTCAAGATGAAAGGTGTTCTTCCATCAGGATAATGCTAAGTCACAGGCAGTGAGGATGACATTCCAAAAGCTGTAGCAGTTTGAATGGGAAACAATGCCCCACATATCATATTCACTAGACATTGCCCCATCTGATTATCGTTTATTCTGCAGTCTTCAAAATCATTTGGATGGAAAAAAATATGAATTTTGTAGACGAAGTCAGAACAGTATTGGAGGAGTATTTTTATCATGGACAAGTAAATTTTTGAAATGGGACCTTGCAAGTCTACCAGATAGATGGAAGGACATTGTAGAAAATGAAGAAGAGTATATTTTAGATTAAAAAAGAACTTTGTTGATCTTATGGAGATGTACTTTCATAGCAAGTGACCTGATCTGAGATCGTGCACTGAAACAAAAACAATTGCAGCGTGGAAGGTGCTTATAAGCCATTCAAAAACACAGAAAAGCCGTTTGATACAGTTCAACATTTGAATTTAATTTGCCAAAAAGCTTTCGTTGCTTTGAGACCACAACCTGATCACTGACAAAATTCCATCTTAATTTCCAAAAAATAAAAGAAGTATAAAAAAAACCACATTATTTATGGGATGACCCAATATAAACACCATTTTGAGGTGTGCTGTAAAGGGTATCTAGAGGCACTATAGATTTTTATAAACATAGTTTGACCCTTTAGTGTTCAAATTATTCTGTCAAATGTAATGATATTTGAATTACTTATGCTTTATCTCATAGCTTTGAGATTTTGAAAATATCATCATCATCATCATTGTTTAATGTTCTCCTTCCTTGCTGACATGGGATAGATGATTTGACAGGAGCTGGCCAGGCAGGAGCTTGCGCCATGCTTATGTGTCTGTTTTGGCATAGAATTTACAGCTTAATGACCTTCCAAGTGCCAACCACATTACAGTGAGGACTGGATGCTTTTTAAGAAACACCTGCACCTAATTCTATGTATTTAGACCGATATTGTAGGGTACATGTAAAAGGCTGTATCAGGCTGGTTTCAACATAAAACAGGTAGAATATTTTGGTGGAATATGGCCAGTTTGAATGGTAAAGGGCAAATGCATTAGAAAGTCCTTAGTAAGGCATTAGTGTCAAGAAAAACCATGTTATTCATAATTTTATTATAAACAAATATGATTTAATGCCACAAAATAATGGCAAGGTGGCTAGGCATGGCTGTATGATAAGAAGCTTGTTTCCCAACCACATGGTTCCGGGTTCAGTCCCACTGCAAGACAACTTGGGCAAGTGCCTTTTTCTATAGCCTCAGGCTTACCAAAGCCTTGTGAGTGGATTTGGTAGACAGAAACTGAAAGAAGCCCGCTGTATATACATATGTATATCAATATATATATATATATACATATATAAATATATATATTATATATATAATATATATATATATATATATATATATATTATATATATATATATATATAATATATATATATATATATATTATATATATATATATATATATATATTATATATATATATAATATAGTAAGTCGGAAGGCAAACATATCACACACCCCTTCAAGTAGGTGGCCCTGTGCGATCTGTAGAAAAGGTGTAGGTAGAGACTCCATAGGATGTACCCAGTGTGCAAGCTATGGAAACATAGATTGGTCATACTTCTATAATTGATGAAAATATTTTGGCAATTTTAATTTTTTTTAACAATTTCCAATAAAAATTTAATTATAAAAATACAATAATAATACTTTTTAAACGTTGAACAGTTTTGAGGGCCCACCTGTGTAACATAATAATCAAAGGAGTCCATAGGTAAAAAAACAGTTGAGTACCACTAGATACAAACACTTGCATACATACACACACATACATATGCAGACTGCATACACACAAAACACACCCACCCACATATATCTTGGTTATAGGTTTTTAAATTCTTTGCTACACTTTGACCGTAACCAAAAAGTGGAGTCTGGATAAGAAGCTATAGTTTCTAAAGTGTTAAAATTATCTGAGTTTCTGCAAGGGCAAAGTTAAAGAACGCTATCGTCGTCGTCGTCATCATCATCATCATCATCATCATTTAACGTCAGTTTTCCATGCTGGCCTGGATTGGACGGTTTGACTGGGGGCTGGCAAGCCAGTAGGTTGCACCAGGCTCCAATCTAATCTGACAAGGTTTCTACAGTTGGATACCCTTCCTAATGCCAATCGTTCTGAGAGTGTAGTGGGAGCTTTTCATGTGCCACTGGCACGGGAGCCAGTCAGGCAGCACTGGCATCAACTACATTTGGATGGTGCTTTTTACATTCCACTGGCACAAGAGCCAGACAGAGGGGACTGGCATTGACCACATTTGGATGGTGCCTTTTATGTGCCACCGGTACGGGAACCAGTCAGGTGGCACTAACATCAACCACATTCAGATGGTGCTTTTTATGTGTCACTGGCACAGGAGCCAGTTGGAGGGGACTGGCGTTGACCACGTTTGGATGGTACCTTTTACATGCCACCGCACAGGGAGCCATTCTCAAATTTCATAATTATATTTTACAGTTTCCATAATCGTGAAATCCTGTAGCCTGAGGAAGCTGCAACACAAATGATACAGGTATATATCTGTCTGCATCTTTTATCACTTGTCTTTTATTTACTTCAGTCACTGAACTGCGACCATGCTGGAGCACTGCCTTGAAGAGTTTAAAGGGTTTAATCAAATAAATCAATCCCAGGACTCATTTTTTTTTTTTCTCAAGATTGGTACTTAATCTAGCGGGTCCTTTTCACTAAACCATAAGTTATGGGTACATAAACACACCAGCACCAGTTGTGAAATGGTGGTGGGGGACAAACGCAAATTTTTTATTACCCACAAGAGGCTATACAAAGAATGGGACAAATACAAGACGTGACAAACATAAACTCAGGGAACTTAAAACTTACAAAAAGAAGATGAGATAAGAAGCAAAAAATTAAAAGAAACGAATGAAAATATGAAAGAGTATAAAATGAGGTGCAATGCCCACTTGACCCCCAAAGTCGAGTAGTTACATTTGGACAGTTTTTCTCTTTTACATAAAATGAATTTCTATTACAATAGTATTTTTTTATATTTTCACAAAATTACATTAGAATTTTTCTTTTCAGTTTTTCGAAATTGATTACAAGAGGTGGGGGACAAACGTTCATGCGCACACACATGATGGGCTTCTTTCAACTTCTGTCTACCAAATCCACTCACCAGGTTTTGGGCGTCCCTGGGCTATATATAGTAAAAGACACTTGCCCAAGGTGAAACATAGTGGGACAAACCCAGAACCATATAGGTAGGAAGCAAACTTCTTACCCCACAGCCATGACTGTGCTTGTATGGTCATTTTTATCCATGGTCTCTTAGCTAACTGCTTCTTACCAACAACATAATGATAATACCCTACTCCGTTTCCTATGCTGACTTTTACACAATCTCCAAAAAGCAAAAAATTTTTTTAAATAGAATTTTATTCGAAATTATGTTTCCTAGTTTTCAATAAACTCCCACCCATTTTTACAGTTTCTAAAATAACTGGAATTTCAACAGGAGCTCAGAGTGGTTGGCGTTCGGAAGGGCATCCAGCTGTAGAAACTCTGCCAGATCAAGATTGGAGCCTGGGGCAGCCATCTGGTTTGCCAGTCCTCTGTCAAATCGTCCAACCCATGCCATTATCGTCATCATCGTCGTCGTCATTTAATGTCCATTTTCTATGCTGGTATGGGGTGGACAATTTGAAAGGAGCTGGCAAGCCAGTGAGTTGCACCAGGCTCTATTTGTCTGTTTTGGCATGGTTTCCATCTGGATGCACTTCTTAATGCCAACCACTCTACAGAGTGTATTGGGTCTTTTTTTACATGTTAATAGCAGCAGTGCTTTACATGTGGCATAAGCACCAGTGCTTTTTATGTGGCACCAACGCTTTTTATCTGGCACCATCACCAGTACATTTTACATGGCACTGGCATGGCAGCTACTTATATGCAATTGGCATGGATACTCTTTTACTCTTTTACTTGTTTCAGTCATTTGACTGTGGCCATACTGGAGCACTGCATTTAGTTAAGCAAATCAACCCGAGGACTTATTCTTTGTAAGCCTAGTACTTATTCTCTCGGTCTCTTTTGTTGTACTGCTACATTTTGGGGATGTAAACACACCGGCATTGGTTGTCAAGTGATGTTGGGGGACAAACACAGACACACAAACATATACACACACACACACACACCACACACACACACACACCACACACACACACATATATATACATATATATGACGAGCTTCTTTCAGTTTCCGTCTACCAAATCTACTCACAAGGCTTTGGTCGGCCCGAGGTTAGAGTAGAAGACACTACTATAGTAAAGGCTGGAAACAGCTGTAAACCAAATTTGCTCCAATAAAGGAATAATATGTAATGACCATTATTTTTACCTTGCTTCTAATATATATATGTATATATATATCGGGAAATAATAGTTATTGCTAAGCTAACATGGCAGTCCAGGAAAATAGGACGAATGCTACTGTTGAATAGCTGTAAGAGGCTATCACCTCTAGCTAGCTATGTGACACACAAACCTGTGTCCATTACAACCATCGGAAAGGAGAGCTCATCAGCTTCCTCATGCTGGTTCAGACACCCACAGACTAGTTTCAGAGTATTTGCCTTTTATCAATGTGGAGTAATCGAACCCAGCAGGCATTGCTCATGACTGTTTCTTCAAAGGTTTATATATATTCAGTGGAACTCATCCACTGGTTTTCAAAAAATAGCAATTAATTAATTATATATATATATATATATATATATATATATATATATATGTTTAATACAGTTCTATATTTAAGAGATGAGGAATTATGTACATTATTTACATTTACATTTGACAGATATTTTCCTCATCTTGTTTGTTGTTAACACAATGTTTTGGCTGATATACCCTCCAATCTTCTTCAGGTATCTTGGGGAAATTTCAAACCTGGGTTCTCATTCCTAAGGTATTTTTCCATGATATTGTTGTTGTTGTCATTGTTGTTGTTGTTATTATTATTATAATTATTATTATTATAATTATCATTATTATTATTATTATTATTTAGGTCACTGCCTGGAATCGAACTTGGAATCTTGGGGTTAGTAGCCTGGGTTCTTAACCACTATGCCATATGCCTGATGAAGGCTGGAGGGTATATCAACCAAAACAGTGTGTTAACAATAAACAAGATGAGGACAAATATCTGTCAAATGTAAATAATATATATATCATCATCATCATCATCATTTAGCGTCCGCTTTCCATGCTAGCATGGGTTGGACGGTTCAAATGGGGTCTGGGAAACCAGAAGGCTGCACCAGGCCCAGTCTGATCTGGCAATGTTTCTACGGCTGGATGCCCTTCCTAACGCCATAATCTAATTAATTTTTTCCTTTTTAAATACAGTTATTATATTAAGGGCATTACTACATGTAAATGCCTCATGCTATAAGGGATTCTCAAAGTCACAACTACCTTAATAAATATACAGTGTACTGACAGCAAGGAAATGCACCTTGGAAGTCGTCGCCTAAAAACAGATTCAGCCGCATGCTGGTGCTCCAGCATGACCACAGCCACCTGGCTGAAACACATAAAAGAATAAAAGAATATATATATATATATATATAAGGCCAAGATCAATATCATATTATATATATATATATATATATATATATATTTTTCTCTTATTACCTTCTCTTATTCCTTTCTGTTGAAGAGCATAGGCACACAACGTAAAAGACTTTTTCATTTTTCCTGAGTGTCAAATTAATGCATTTGTTTGCTCATACACTTGTCTTCATCTTTTCTCTCTCATTCTTCATTCTTTCTGGTTTTCTCTACAACCATTCCCTTTTTTTCTCTCTCTTTCTCTTGCTCCTCCTCCTCCCTCCCGTTGTTGACCCATGACGAGAGCTCTGCTACTGTCTTTCTGACCTGGCTTCCTTCAAGTGTAGACAGCATTTTCTGTGGCTCCTTCGCCATTCTCAAAAATAGCGTTCGTAATATTTTATCTCGTTCGGCTTAACAGCCCTTCTTGTTTGTGTTACTGTTATTCTTCTTGTCCTGTCTTTTACTGTTTATATTTTGTACTGTCGTTACTGTCCTGTTTTTGTTATCATTTTTATCCCTCCACAAAAAAATCTCAAATTTTATTTAATTTGCTTTTCGCAGGAAGGAATGTTTCATTAAAGTCATGTCTCGCCTTGACCTTCGAAACGTGGAGTAGATGAAACAAAGGCGACTGAAGAAGGGGAATTTTCCTTGTTTTGTATGTCTTGTGCTCTATTTTTTCGTTGTTTAAGAAAAATGTCCATTTCCTTGGTTTTGTGTTTATGTTTTTGTTTCTTATTGTGTTCGACGTTTTTTTGGTGTCCTGTACCCATATATGCATGTAAATATACAGATATGTATGTATATGCATGTTTTATTTTATTTATTAATTTATTATATGACGGAATGCACGCATCCATTTCTAAGTAAGATTGTTCTATATATATATATATATGTATTGTTGTTGTTGTTGTTGTGACCCCCTTCCGTCATGAATGACCATGGGATTGCACCTAGAAAGTTAACCTCTGAGGTACAAGTCTGGGCAAGGTTGTTTATGGAAGACCAGCAGTCGCCCATGCATACCAGCCTCCCCTCTCCACGCCACCGATGTTATCCAAGGGAAAGGCAAAGGCCGATACAGCTTGGCACCAGTGACATCGCAGCTCATTTATTAACATGCAAGTGGCTGAGCACTCCACAGACAAGTGCACCCTTAACATAGTTCTCGGGGAGATTCAACATGACACAGAGTGTGACAAGGCTGGCCCTTTGAAATACAGGTACAACAGAAACAGGAGGAAGAAAGAGTGAGAAAACGTGGTGGTGAAAGAGTACAGCAGGGTTCACCCCCCCCCCCTGCTGAAGCTTCTTGGAGCTTTAGGTGTTTTCGCTCAATAAACACTCACAATGCCTGGTCTGTGAATCAAAACCGCAAGTCCGCCACCCTAAACTCTGGGCCATTGCACCACCAAATAGTAATAATAATAAAAATAGTAATAATGACAATAATAATAATAATAATAATAATAATAATAATAATAATAATAATGATAATAATAATAATAATGATGATAATAGTAATAATAATAATAATAATAATAATAATAATGATGATGATGATGATGTTAATAATAATAATAATAATAATAATAACAATAACAACAATAACAACAATAATTCCCTCCACTCGAGGCACAAGGCCTGAAATTTGTGGGGAGGGGACCAGTCGGTCACATCGACCCCAGTGCTTCACTGGTACTCAATTTATTGACCTCATGAGGAAGAAAGGCAAAGTCAACCTCGGTGGAATTTTAGCAACACACACACACACACATATATATAGATAGATCGTTAGCTACTACACACATTTTTTTCTCTCCTTGTTTTTTCTGTCCCTTTCTGTAGAAGAGCGTATGCTTGAAATGTAAAAGACATTTTCTATTCCTGAGCACTATACTAATACATCTGTTTGTTTTATACACCACCTGCCTTCGTCTTTTGTTTTTTCGTAAACTCTCCCTGTATATATATATATATATTTATATATATACATGTGTGTGTGTTTGAGTGTGTATAAATACATATATATACATTTTATTCAGTCTGTCCTCCCACCTTTCCAAAATTCTTAACTCTTACATAAATTATCTCCAGTACACATAACCTCGTTAAATAAGCCTGAATTAACATTAAGATAAAAACTTATACTTACACTCTACTTCCAAATTGTTGAAGATCAATGATATCTCCATTTTCTTTTTGGCAAGAACAATAAGAAAGTTTTTTACAATTTTCACTTTTAGCCAATAAACCTAAAGTCAAAAGAACGATGAGACGTACTGTAATAGGAAAATAACAGCCAACCATTTTGGGAAAGTAGTTTTGAGTGTTACAAATGAATTAGATAATTTGAGAGAACACTGGACTTTAATATCTGAACTTTAAAATAGCTTATCTAGTCGTTTCATGTTGTGCGAAATAATGTGACAACAGAAATGAACGGACCGGTACCCTACGAAAATGACGACCGTCAAAATAATGGGCCAGACGTTGTACCTCTTGTCCTGCAAATAAAACCCAAAAGACATAAATGGACACGTGACATTTCTATCTTACACGCATACTTCACAGCAGTGCTCTACCCAAAAAATGAAAACACAACAACACATACATATAAAATATGGAAGGAAAATAACATAAATATAAACTCTTTGCCAGACTGCTAAGTTACAGGAACATAAATATATCAACATCGTTGTCAAGCAGTGGTGGAAAACAAACACAGACAAAAGCACACACACACATGCATACACACATACTTACATACATACATACATACATACATACATATATATATATATATATATATATATATCATCATCATCATCATCATCATCATTGTTTAACGTCTGCTTTCCATGCTAGCATGGGTTGGACGATTTTGACTGAGGGCTGGTGAACCAGATGACTGCACCAGGTTCCAATCTTGATCTGGCAGAGTTTCTACAGCTGGATGCCCTTGCTAACGCCAAGCACTTCGAGAGTGTAGTGGGTGCCCTTTATGAGCCACCAGCATGGGGGCCAGTTAGGCGGTACTGGCAACGACCTCGCTCGAATCCTTTTACACATGCCACCAGCACAGGTGCCAGTAAGGCGATGTAGGTAACAATCACGCTCGAATGATGCCCTTTTACGCGTGACTGGCACGGAAGCCAGTGTAGTGAGTGCGTGATTTGAATATAGAGGCACCTACCTTCTCTTCGTAGTGACGGAGACCCTCCAGAGATGACTAGTCCTTCCTCACAGCCCCGACTCGAACACTAACGATAGCAGCTGCTAGCCCAAACCCTTAGCGACGTCCTCGCATGTCTTGTCACCTGCACGACCCACGGTGGAAAAAAGGCGATTTCCGCTCGCTGCGCATGCCTGACAGCTGACCCCTTCCGCTTGCCCCGCTTCCGGTCAATGCACCCGGCTGCTGACGTCCAGCTGCTAACGTCATCCCACATGCCACCCTGATCTTAAAGATCACAATCTCTCCGCTCCATGTTGTAGTCTACCATCCAACCGGGAGAGCGCCTTGCTCGTCGAGATCTTCTCAAGCTGGGCTCCTCATTCTCCCCCTCTCCAGAATCATCGTCCATCGAAGCAACAATCCTGCGAAGGTCCAAGACGTGTCGTGGTGTTCCATCTACGGATACGTTGCTTCTGGAATTGATCGCAGTCACCGTTCCTCTGCTCCATTGAGACGTACAGCGCGCCTTTGGTGGCTTGACCCAGACTTCCTCCCCTATTTTCATGTGAACGGGTCCCTTCTCTTCCTCGTGACCCTCCGGCACTTTGCTCGGGTGCCTCCATTCATATTTGAACACAGCTCTCTGCGGCACAGATTCCTCAGCTTGTCCGGATCGGGGAGACAAGTTGTACCAAAAAACTGCTTCAAGCGGCGAAATGTGCCCTCTTTCCGCTATGGCCTTGACTGTCCGATGGTGCCTCTCCACGATCCCGTTACCGCCTGGCCTATACGCTGCTCTGAACAAGCGTCGCACGTTCCACCGATCAAGCATAACCCTCAATGCTTCCGAATGAAACGCCGCCCCATTGTCCATCAGTAGTTCTTCCACGGGACCTCTCTCTAAAAATATCCCGTTCAGGATCTGCACGATCTCGTCAGCAATGCCCGATCTCAACTCCCTCCAAATGGCCAGCCGGCCCGGCCCACAGTCGACCATGGAGAGGTACATTCGCTGACGGTAGTGTGTCACATCCACAGCTAGCCTCTTCCAGTTCTGCTCCACGGAAAGGCTTCCCTGTTCATGCCCACATGGAGCAGGGTCGATGGACTGACACCTGTCGCAGCTCCCGACCACCTTCCGGACGCTTCTCCTAGTGACGTCATCATCAATTTTTTTTTGCCAGATACAGGGTCCTGTCCACACCCAGGTGATGCATAGCGTGCAGTTTCTTCAGTTCAGAGTCATCCAACCGACATGCCGCAGCTATCCCTCTCCGGGCCTCCTCCGGTTCTTCCAACCACTCGCCTTTTTTCCAACGTGGGTCGTGCAGGTGACAAGACGTGCGAGGACGTCGCTAAGGGTTTGGGCTAGCAGCTGCTATCATTAGTGTTCGGGTCGGGGCTGTGAGGAAGGACTAGTCATCTCTGGAGGGTCTCTGTCACTACGAAGAGAAGGTAGGTGCCTCTATATTCAAATCGCGCACTCACTACAAGCTATTTCGGCTCCCTGCGCACGCCTGACAGCTGACCCCTTCCGCTTGCCGTGGTTCCAGTCAACGCACCCGGCTGCTGACATCCAGCTGCTAACGTCATTCCACAGCCAGTTGGCTGCTCTGGCAACGATCACACTTGGATGGTGCTCTTGGCACCCTACAAGCACGGGCACAAGTGCCAGTAAGGCGACGCAGGTAACAATCACACTCGAAGTGTCACTGGCATGGAAGCCAGTTAGCCGCTCTGTCAATGATCATGCTTGTATGGTGCTCTTTGCACCCTGCTAGCAAGGAAGCCAGTCATCAAATTTGATTTTGCTTTTGCTTATGATTTCCATAAACGGCAGAAGAAATACGACTATGCATTTTGCCCGGCGTGCTAACATTTCTGCCAGCTTGCCGCAATTACTATGCCACTATCAGAATAATATTAACATTCTTTCAATGCATTTTAAATGAATATTTTGAGACAAAAAAGGACCGGATATATTTTTCTGCTTTCTTTTGATTGCATTTCTTCTTTTTAATTGTTCTGTCAAAGATTAGACATTCATCTACACTATTGTTAAATCATTTGTAAAGGATACAAAAATAAAATATATATTTAGGCAGTGCTCCAGCATAGCCACAGTCAAATGACTGAAACAAGTAAAAGAATAAAAGAATAATGAATTACTTTTGAGCCTTCATTTATTATTTTGTGTTTTTCTAATTTAATAAAAAAAAAAGTAAAAATCTTGTCACTCAAACCATTCCTTAAATACTTTTCCTGTCTTTTATGAGCTAGAAAACACATCTCAGGTGTGTTCAGATTCCAATGAGGTCATTTATTTGTGTTGCAAGTGAAAGTCATCACTTTGGAAAGGTCATCTCGCAGGAAATGCTTTATTCTATTCATGTCACAGACAAGAATTTATTAATGGATTATTGTGTGATAAGTGAATAATTTACAAGAGAAGGAAAGAGAAAGAAAGGAAAAAGAAGCAAGAAGCAATTCAAGCTTTTCCTGCAATAGGAAATACCAGAAGTATGTAACCTATCAACCATGAATTATGGAAGTCAACATGAAGGCATGTGGCTTAATGGTTAGAGTATGCAGCTCATGATTATGAGGTCGTGAGTTCAATTCCCAGTGGTGCGTTGTATCCTTGAGAAAGACACTTTATATCATGTTGTCCCAGTCCACTCAGCTGGCAAAAATGAATTGCACCTGTAATTCAAAGGGGCCAGACTTATCTCATTCTGTGTCGTGATAAATCTCCCTGAGAACTACGTTAAGGATACATGTGTCTGTCTGTGGAGTGCTCAGCCACTTGCACATTAATTTCACAAGCAAGCTGTTCTGTTGATCAAATCACCTGGAATCCTCATCATTGTGTGGCTGTATGGTAAGTAGCTTGCTTACCAATTACGTGGTTCTGGGTTCAGTCCCACTGTGTGGCACCTTGGGCAAGAGACTTCTACAATAGCTTCGGGCCGACCAAAGCCTTGTGAATTGATTTGGTAGAGGGAAACTGAAATAATCCCAGTGTATATGTGTGTGTGTTGTATGTATGTATGTATGTATGTATGTATGTTTGTGTGTCTGTGTTTGTCTCCCCAACATCGCTTGGCAACTGATGCTGGTGTGTTTACATCCCCATAACTTAGCAGTTCAGCAAAAGTCACTGATAGAATAAGTACTAGGCTTACAAAGAATTAGTCCTGGGGTCAACTTGCTTGACAAAAAGGCAGTGCTCCAGCATGACCACAGTCAAATGACTGAAACAAGAAAAAAGAAAAAGAAACAAAAGAATTGTAACCAACAGAATACCAGAAAAATGAAAGGTGACAAATTTATCCATCCATAGATACAGTTATGGCTGAGTGGTTAACCATTATCAGTTCGATTTGAGTCATTTGACCCATGAAGGTACATTTTTTACCATAATTTTTGCATTGTTAGTTGAAATTATCTATTCTTTCCTCTAGCTGCCTCTCTTAGAGGGATTAACATGCGGGACACTGGAGAAGGTTTTCTGGTGGCTGTTCTCCAGGGACCCAGGATTTACGTGACTTGTCATTTTCACCCATTTGGACTCTGAATGTTGGACTATTTTACTTTTACACTATTTACATTATTTACATTTGACGGATATTTGTCCTCATCTTGTTTGTTGTTAACACAACTTTTCGGCTGATATACCCTCCAACCTTCATCAAGTGTCTTGGAGAGAACCTGGGTTCTCTTTCCTAGGGTATTTTTGACATCATCACCACCACCACCACCACCACCACCACCATCATCATCATCATCAGCATCATCATCATCATCATTCAGGTCACTGCCTGGAATCGAACTCGGAATTTTGGGGTTAGTAGCCCATGCTTTTAACCACTACGCCATACGCGAACAAATCTCCGTCAAATGTAAATAATGTAAATTCCAGGCAGTGACCTGAATAATAATAATAATAATAACAACATTGGAAAATACCTTAGGAATGAGAACCCAGGTTTGAAATTTCCCCAAGACACATTATGAAGGCTGGAGGGTTGTGTTAACAACAAACAAGATGAGGACAAATATCCGTCAAATGTAAATAATTTAAATATTGTAAGAG
>NC_043004.1:76886865-76916865 GCF_006345805.1 Octopus sinensis | reverse complement strand
ACAACACGGAGACTGGGTAACCGGTTTTGTGAGTCATGTGGTTCAAGGAAAGGAAGAAAAATATCTGAGAGTAAAGGGGAGAGAGAGAGAGAGAAGAGAGAAGAGAAAGAGTGAGAGTGAGAGAGAGAGAGAGAGAGAAAGAGGGAGAGAGACAGACAAGCAGACAGACAGAGTGAAGGAGAGAGCAGAAGTGAGAAGAAGCTGCTTCAGTTTTTTCTACAACAGGAAATACCAGAGGGAAATCGTAAGAAAGAAAGAAATGATTGAATAGCAACAGAATCGACAATGATATCCGTGATTGTAATATTATTGCATGATATAGTATTTGTATTATTCCTTTTTCCAGTTGAAATATTTTGTTTTTAGTCGTTACTTAAGAGTGGATGAGGTTAATGCTTTTAAACAATCCGGATGTTCAAATTGTTGGGTAAGCAAAGAAACACAAAGATAAAACATGTACGAGTGTGTGTGTATGTGGGGGGGGGAGTTGTGGACAAAATTACACCCACTCCACACCCCACCTCACATCCCAATAAAAAAATTCATTTCCTAAAAAAGTGTTTCCTTCAGAAGAATTCTTTTATCATTATTTTATTATTATTGATATGTTTTTTTGTTTTTGCATAGGAATTTCTTTTTCCTTTTTTCTTTTTTCCTTTTTCTTATCTCACAGGCATGTCTTTGTGGTTAAGAAGCTCATTTTTCAACCACCTGGTCTTGGGTTCAATTACACTGTGCGACACTTTGGGCAAGTGTCTTCTGTTACAGCCCATGAATGAATTTGCAAGAATCCTGTTGTGTGTGTGTGTGTGTGTGTGTATTTGTGTGTATGTACATATGTATATATATATATATATATATATATATATATGTCTATGTGCGAGAGAGTGTGTGTATATACATATATATATAAAATGGGGGATTTTTGTAAATTTTTTACAATAGTGGAGTTTGAAGGAGTAAATGCCCTTGACTGATCTAAGTGAAAATTTAGTATTTTTCTAGTAATAATATATAGCAAGATTTCAGGCCTCAGGCATTTTCAGTTTCTGCAATTTTTTATTTTCACTCCACCCTAAATTACACAATCTTTATACCTGCGCACACATACATGTGTGTTAGGGTGGAGTAAAAATAAAATATTGCAGAAATTGAAAATGCCTGACGCCTAAAATCTTGCTATTTATTATTACTAGAAAAATACTAAATTTTCGCTTAGATCAGTCAAGGACATTTATTCCCTCAAAGATTAAGGAGATTATGGGGAATTGAGGGATCAAATGCCCTTAAATGATCTCAGCGAAAATTTAGCATTTTTCTACTAATTATATATAGCAACATTTTAGCTCTCAGGCATTTTCAGTTTCCAGAAATTTTTATTTTCACTCCATCCTAATCTCAGTCTCTTTTATCAATGTTTGTTCAGTTGATTGAATACATTCCATAATGGAGACGCATTACTAATTATATTAACAGCCAATCTTTTTCTTTTCAATAAATCCTTCGTTGATTTATAATAATAATGAAATTATTGTATACAGTGCTCAGGTGCACCACAACTTGACAAAAGTGCATATAAAGTATATGCAGTAATGTACAAATGTCTGGAAGCGAACAGTGTATGAGTCAGATACATGCTTGCGTGTGTATGGAGGGAAGAAAATCAGGTGTAGTGTTGGCGAATCTCAGGAATCATGGAAGTTCTGAAGGATGCAGAGCTCCGACAACTAACAACTGATGCCGGCAGTTTGTTCCATGCTTCAGCAACTCTTAGCGTGAAAAAATGTTTCCGAAAGTCATGGGAGCTGTGCTGTTTTCTGACTTTGTAAACATGTCCACGGGTGTTAGACAGGTGGAGTTTGAAAAGGTGCTCAGAGTTATTGTTTGTAAGATGGTTGATACTTTTCAGACTGTTTGTAACAATTAGATTATGTTAATGATGTAATTAAGGTAGTGAGCTAGCAGAATCATTAACACATTGGACAAAATACGAAGCAGCATTTCTTTAGGCTCTTTACGTTCTGAGTTCAAATCCTGCTGAGGTCAACTTTGCCATTCATCCCTTTGGGGTTGATAAAATTAAGTATCAGTCAAGTACTGTAGTTGATGTAATTGGCTTGTCCTTTCATCTCCAAAATTCTGACCTTGAACCTTGCAATACATCAACGTTCCGTTCAGGGTAAATGTTGTAATCTCGATTAATCCGATCATAATTTTTCCTGCATTTGTTATGGATATTATAAACCAGAAATACAACATAGCATAGTTGTAACCATTTCACTTAAATCGTCATCGTCGTCGTCATCGTCATCGTCATCGTCATCATCATCATCATCATCGTCGTCATCGTCGTCGTCGTTTAACGTCCATTCTCCACGCTAGCATGGGTTGGACGGTTCGACCAGGGTCTGGGAAGCCAGGAGGCTGCACCAGGCTCCAATCTTGATCTGGTAGTGTTTCTACAGCTGGATGCCATTCCTAACGCCAACCACTCCGTGAGTGTAGTGGGTGCTGTTTACGTGCCAGGAGAGGCTAGCAGGGGCCACGATCGGATGGTGCTTTTTACGTGCCACCGGCACAGGTGCCAGGGGATGCTGGCAATATCCACGATCGTTTGGTGCTTTTTACGTGCCACCGGCACAGAAGCCATTCAAAGCAGCACTGGCATCGGTCACGTTCGGATGGTGCTTTTTTATGACGATACTTCATATGGAGCTTCAAACTCGCCAGAAGCACTCATATATCTAACTGTACACACAAGAACGATTTCGATTTAACCGATGTTAATTCTTCAATTAGAATCCAAATGATTAACAGATAATTGAATAACGTAGTCAGGAACAAGGAAGAGGAGTTTTGATTAACGAAACCTGAACAGTAAGAGATTTCCATGTTAATCTGGTTGAACATGAAGGAACGTTATTCATGAAAATAGATAATAAGTTATCTCCCTTACGTAATACTTTCGTTTTGCTTTCCGATGGCGTAACATAACTTTTGTGCTTCAGATGGTTGTTAGCTTGTCGCTGCTGGGGTAGATTGTTCGAAATAAATTTGACCAAGATTATTCTATATTTAACTAGCAGTATCGCCCGGCGTGGCTCGGGTTTGTTTCGACCCTTTAGAATTGGAATTTTTGAAAAGTAAATATTTTGCATTATATAGCTTGTTATTCTCTTTAAGTGAACATTTTTCTGGTTGAAATACACCGAAAAATGGCGACACAGCAGTCAAAAAAGCGTAAAAAATAGGGATTTTCATAGAAAAAAAGTACTTTTTGATGTAAATAATTTTTGGTGTTAACATGGTCTGATTTGAATTTTTTCTCCTACAGAAGGAAGAGCAAGCCTTCTTCTATCACATTCTCAATTTTGGTCAACTTGCGCCGCAGGGTCTCAGAGGAGATAGTGTTAGTTGAAGGCTACCAAACCTGCCATACACAGACAACTTCAGCTTTATATATAGAGAGATTTAATTTCCTGATTCCAATCTTTGCTTGAGATATATGTTCCATTGCACTGTACCTTACTGGTAAAAACTGGAATTCAATTACAAAGCAAGTTCTCAATCAATATTTGAAGATAAGACACCTATAAACTTTCTCAAAGAATTGTAATTAATCCCTATTTTAACTTTATACATTTTCCCTATGCCTTGTAAACTTATGTCCAAAACCCTCTTTCCGTGTATATACTTCTGCATACACGCTAACAACATCTGTCACTCTTTGGTGATACATTTAACCACCAGTAAATGAATCTGGTTTTTCTGACTCAAATTACCATCTTTGATGTCATACAAGGTGCACTTTTTACAAAAAAGTATCTCAGAAAGTCACCCTGGGTCCTGTATGTCAAGACAAGCTTCCCATGAGCTAGTTGTGTTCCTGACGCTCACAACCATCGCCTAGTTTTCATCCAGCAGCTCTCCCTTACTTAACCTAACTTGATAATAATATTTACTTAAACATTATTATTATTATTATTATTATTATTATTATTATTAAGGTGCTGAGCTGGTAGAATCGTTAGCATGCTGGGCGAAATGCTTAGCGGTATTTCATCTGCTGCTATGCTCTGAGTTCAAATTCTGCTGAGGTTGACTTTGCCTTTCATCCTTTCGGGGTCAATGAAATAAATACCAGTTACACACTGGGGTCAATGTAATCGACTTAATCCTCTGCCCCAAGCTGCCCTTCTGACAAAAATTTGAAATTATTATTATGATATTATTATTATTATTATTATTGAGTGAGAGAGCAGTGCATGCCATCAAAGTGACACTGGGGTAAAATATAAGAAGCCCAGTATACCCATCATGACTACCCGTCTGATAAGGGTACACCAGGCACATGCATCACAACCATATGTGCGCGACGTGATGATTTCATATCAAGATAAACAGCACATGACCTTGTAGGTGGGGCCCAGTTAGAATTTTCTTCTGGTCGAGTAACCCATCCTGCTCAAAAGGTCCCTGAGTAAGGGTTGTTTAAGGATGTTGAACGAAACACCCATGTTTCCAGAGGTGAATTATTCAAACCCCAAAGAATCCCTCTCAACACATGGCTATGATACTCCCCCACTACTTCTGCTCGTGATCAGAGATGCACATATCACCAGCCACTAAGGGACATGCTCAACTGGTTAAGGTCAAACAACTGACAAGCAAATCTGTGGTATTGAGCAGAATATTTGCTGTAGCCCATCTTTTATACCAAGACAAAACAAAGCCCATCTTTTATACCAAGACAAAACAAAGCCCATCTTTTATACCAAGACAAAACAAAGCCCATCTTTTATACCAAGACAAAACAATTATTATCATTATTATTATTATTATTATTATTATTATTGTGTGAGAGAGCAGCACACACTCCATTGCGTGAGAGAGCAGCACACACTCCAAAATGACGCTGGGGTACAAATATACAAAGCCCAATATACCCACCATGACTACCCGTCTGATAAGAGTACATCAGGTACACGCATCACAACCATATGTGCATGACATGGTGACCTCATATCAAGATACACATAGCACATGCCCTTGCTAGTGGGGCCCAGTTAGAATTTCCATCAGGTTGAGTAGCTCATCTTGCTCAAAAGAATTCCTCTCAACACATGACTATGTTGTTCCCCCACTACTCCTGCTCGTGATCAGAGATGTACATATTGTCAGCCACCAAGGGAAATGCTCAACTAGTTAAGGTCAAACAAATGACAAGCAAATCTGTGGTATTGAGCAGAATATTTGCTTAGTGTAAAATAATATTTTCCCATGATGTCTTTTTCAAAATTATATTCTTGTCACCATGTAAAAAATATGAGAAGTAGATAAACTATACTCTAATTAAGCCTTCTGAGTGGATTTGGCAGACGGAAACTGAAAGAAGCCAATCATCTGTGTATTTGTGTGTGCATGTGTGTGTGTGTGTGTGTATGTGTGAGTGTGTATGCATGTATGTATGTATCATCATAATCATCATCATCATCGTTTAACGTCCGTTATCCATGCTAGCATGGGTTGGACGGTTTGACCGGGGATCTGGGAAGCCAGAAGGCTGCACCAGGCTCCAGTCTTATCTGGCAATGTTTTTACAGCTGGATGCCCTTCCTAATGCCAACCACTCCGTGAGTGTAGTGGGTGCTTTTTACGTGCCACCCGCACAGGTGCCAGACGAGGCTGGCAACGGCCACAGTCGGATTGGTGCAATTTACGTGCCACCAGCACGGAAGCCAGTCGAGGTGGTGCTGGCATCGGCCACGATTCGGATAGTGCTTTTTACGTACCACCAGTCCAGGGGTCCTGGCATCTGCCGGGTGCCAGTAATAGGATTGGTTCAATTTCGATTTTGATTTCGATTTCACTTGCCCCAATATCTCTTCGCAAGCAAAGGGGGTTGGCATGGGTGCCTGTTGTCGGATGAGGTTCGATATCAACTTCGCTTGCCTCAACAGGTCTTTGTGTCCAAGGGAGGAAAGGCATTCATAAGTGGGCTGGGCTCACTTGTCCTGCCTGGTCTTCTCACGTACAGCATATTTCCAAAGGTCTCGGTCGCTGGTCATTTCCTCAGTGAGGCCTAAAGTTTGAAGGTCGTGCTTCACCACCTCGTCCCAGGTTTTCCTGGGTCTACCTCTTCCACGGGTTCCCTCAACTGCTAGGGATTGGCACTTTCTCACACACCTATCTTCATCCATTCTTGCCACATGACCATACCAGCGCAATCGTCTTTCTTGCACACCACAACTGATGCTTCTTAGGTACAGCATTTCTCTCAAGGTACTAACGCTCTGTCAAGTATGTACACTGACATTACACATCCATCGGAGCATACTGGCTTCATTCCTCGCGAGCTTACACATGTCCTCAGCAGTCATGGCCCATGTTTCACTGCCATGTAGCATGGCTGTTCGTACACATGCATCATACAGTTTGCCTTTTACTCTGAGCGAAAGGCCTTTAGTCACCAGCAGAGGTAAGAGCTCCCTAAAATTTTCCCAGGCTATTCTTATTCTAGCAGTTACACTTTCAAAGCACCCACCCCCACTACTGACTTGGTCACCTAGATAACGGAAGTTATCAACTACTTCTAGTTTTTCCCCCTGGAAAGTGACGGAAGTTATTTTCTGCAGATTTTCGGAGGTTAATGCTCCCGAGCATCTGCCACATACAAAAACTATCTTCCCAGTTAGCCTACCTTTGACATTGCTGCACCTCTTATGTGTCCATAGCTTACACCGGGTACATCTTATAGAGTTTCTACCTACACCTTTTCTACAGATCAAGCAGGGCCATCTTCCTGAAGACATTTGTGGATTGTCTACCTTCCTACTTATTAGTACTTTGGTTTTAGCTAGGTTGACTCTAAGGCCCCTCGATTCTAAACCCTCCTTCCACACCTGGAACTTCTCCTCCAGTTCTGATAGTGACTCAGCAATTAGAGCAAGGTCATCAGCATAGAGGAGCTCCCAGGGGCAACCTGTCTTAAATTCTTCCGTAATTGCCTGGAGGACTATGATAAATAGGAGGGGGCTGAGTACTGAACCCTGGTGGACCCCAACCTCTACTTTGAATCCTTCTGTGTACATGTTGCCAACCCTAACCTTACTTACGGCATCTCTGTACATGGCTTGCACAGCCCTCACCAGCCATTCATCTATCCCTAGTTTCCTCATTGACCACCAGATAAGGGATTGGGGACCCTATCAAAGGCTTTCTCCATGTCAACGAAAGCCAGGTACAGGGGCTTATCTTTGGCTAGGTATTTCTCCTGCAGCTACCTTACCAGGAATATAGCATCAGTGGTACTTTTCCCTGGCACGAACCCAAACTGCATCTCATCTAAACTAACTCTCTCGCTAATTAGTTGGGCTATGACCCTCTCCATAACCTTCATTACCTGATCCAACAGCTTGATACCTCTGTAATTATTTGTATCTAGGGCATCACCTTTACCTTTGTAGCAGTTGACTAGTATGCTGCTACACCAGTCATTGGGTATGACTCCTTTGTGTATCACCTGGTTGACTATACGGGTGACTAGGTTATAGCTGACACTGCCAGATATTTTGAGCATCTCTGCAGTAATTCCTGATGGGCCTGGGGCTTTCCCTGTCTTCATGCTTCTAATTGCTTTAACTACCAAAGAATTTTCAACTCGGATGGCTGGTCCCTCTGTTGGGTTGACATTCGGCAGACTCTCTTTATCCCATTCATTTTCTTTATTCAGCAACCTTTCATAGTGGCATTTCCAAACCTCTCTCTTTGCATCCTCATTTAGCGCAAGTGAACCATCATCCATGCGAACACACTTCTCTCCTACCACATCACGATTCTCTCTCACACACTGTCTTGCAACACGAAATACCTCAAGTCTTTCATTCTCACGGCTCAGAACATTGGCAAATTTTTTCTTATCCGCTTCCCCTCTGGCTAAATAATCCTGTCTCCTAGCTTCCCTTCTGGCTGTCTGATACAATTCCCTGCTACCACCGTTCTTCCAGTCCTTCCAAGCCTGTCTCTTTTGTCTAATAGCCCTGTCAACCACAGTGTTCCACCACCACGTTACTCTGGGTCGAGATGGTACTTTGCTCCATCCACAGATCTGGTCAGTGGCTGTCAGCAGATTGTCCCGTAAAAATCTCCAGTTGTCTTCCACTTTAAGTGAAGCTATATCCCCTTCTATTTCGTCAAAGGCTTCGAGTAGTATGTCTCTAAATCTCTGTCCATTTGCAGGATCTTTAAGCTTCCAGACCCTTCTCCTCCAAGCAGGTCTTCTTCTGGGCAAGCATTTAGCTCTGATCCTGAAGTCGCTAACTACTAATCTATGTTGAGGAGTACATTCTTCGCCTGGAAAGGTTTTGGCATTTATAAGCAGCCCTCTTTCCCTTTTTCTGGCAAGGATGTAGTCAATCTGGCTAGTGTGTCTGCCAGAACGGTAGGTGACTAGGTGAGAGGTGGGTTTCCTGAAGTTGGTATTGCAGACCATAAGGTCATTTGCATCGCAGAACTCCAGCAGCCTGGTTCCCTCCTCATTACGAGAGCCAAAACCATAGTCTCCATGAACGCCATGGAAGCCCCCCGACATGCTGTCCAACATGTCCATTGAAATCACCTGCCACGAAGAGAAGGTCACTGTCATTTGTCAACGAGGTAGTCCGCAATAGGGTGTCATAGAATTGGTCTTTTTGTCCTTCCGGTAGCCCTGGTTGAGGGGCATATGCCGAGATGATGGTAGCTGACCTATGGTGAAGGACTAATCTAATTTTAATTACTCTGTCACTTACTCTGACTACCTCGATTATCTTTGTATGTATTAGTGCTTATATGCACCACAATTCTCTCATGGTAAATAATGCAGTATTTTGTATTCTAACATTATCCACTTTTAAGTGGGGATAACTATATATTTTTTAGCTTTTACTTGTTTCAGTCGTTTGACCATGGCCATGCTGGGGTTCCATCTTGGAGAGATTTTAGTTGACCCCAGTACTTATTGTTTTAAAGCCGAGTACTTATTCTATCAGTTTCTTTTATCGAACCACTAAGTTACAGGGAGATAAACACACCAATACCAGTTGTCAAGTGGTTGGGGTGGGGGACAAAGACACACACAGCACAGCACAGATATATATATACATGTATGTATGTGTGTGTGTGTGTGCGTGTATATATATATATACATCCATATATCATCATCATCATTTAACGTCCGCTTTCCATGCTAGCATGGGTTGGACGGTTCAACTGGGGTCTGGAGAGCCTGAAGGCTGCACCAGGCCAGTCAGATCTGGCAGTGTTTCTACAGCTGGATGCCCTTCCTAACGCCAACCACTCCGAGAGTGTAGTGGGTGATTTTATGTGCCACCGACACAGGTGCCAGACGAGGCTGGCGAACGGCCATGCTCGGATGGTGTTTTTTATGTGCCACCGACACAGGTGCCAGACGAGGCTGGCAGACGGCCACGCTCGGATGGTGTTTTTATGTGCCACCGACACAGGTGCCAGACGAGGCTGGCAGACGGCCACGCTCGGATGGTGTTTTTATGTGCCACCGACACAAGTGCCAGATATATATATATATATATATTAAAAATTAAAAAAATCAAATATATATGCACACACACACACACACACATATATATATATATATATAATATATATATATATATGTATGTATGTATATGTATGTATATATATATATTTATATATATATATATATATATATATATCCGTAATAATGAAGGGTGAAATTAATTAATTTGGAATAATTATCAATTACACCAAGTAGTCTTCGGCATGTAAAAGCCTCATTCGAGGAAAATTTAAGTAATACTAAGCAATAAAGGGTTTAGCAACGAATTGCCTTACCACATACCGAATTTAGAAATAGCAGTCAAAGAGTTATAGCTATTTCTTCTACTAATATATATAGTACACAGTACAGCACAGATATATATATAGTACACAGTACAGCACAGATATATATATACATATATGTATGTGTGTGTGTGTGTGCGTGTATTACTCTTTTACTCTTTTACTTGTTTCAGTCATTTGACTGCGGCCATGCTGGAGCACCGCCTTTAGTCGAGCAAATCGACCCCGAGACTTATTTTTTGTAAGCCCAGTACTTATTATATCCATATATATATATATATATATATATATATATTATATATATATATATGGATATATATATATATACACGCACACACACACACACACATACATATATGTATATATATATCTGTGCTGTACTGTGTGTGTCTTTGTCCCCCACCCCAACCACTTGACAACTGGTATTGGTGTGTTTATCTCCCTGTAACTTAGTGGTTCGATAAAAGAAACTGATAGAATAAGTGTATATATATATATATATATATATATATATATATATATATTTATATAGGCATAGGAGTGGCTGTGTGGTAGCTTGTTTACTAACCACATGGTTCCAGGTTCAGTCCCACGGTGTGGTACCTTGGGCAGGTGTCTTCTACTATAGCCTCGGGCCGACCAAAGCCTTGTGAGTGGATTTGGTAGATGGAAACTGAAAGAAGCCCATTGTATATATGTATATATATGTATATGCGTGTGCATGTGTATATGTTTGTGTGTCTGTGTTTGTCCCCCCCAACATTGCTTGACAACCGATGCTAGTGTGTTTACGTCTCCGTAACTTAGCGGTTCGGCAAAAGAGACTGATAGAATAAGTACTAGGCCTACAAAGAATAAGTCCTGGAGTCGATTTGCTCGACTAAAGGCAGTGCTCCAGCATGGCCACAGTCAAATGACTGAAACAAGTAAAAGAGTAAAAGAGATATGGTGGTTGTCTACTCCTTATGCAGAGTCTGACCACCTCTTGTACTTACACCTTAGATCCATCATGATGTCTGATGCATCTTTTTACACCAGGCAATGTATTGAAAAGACACCCACATAGATTGCAGATCCAATTTGGACCACCAAGAGCAGCAGTTAAGTTCTGACCTTTGTGGCTCATAAAATGTCTTCTGATGCCTTCGTTAGATTTGCAGACCTTGTGCCATACACAACAGTGAAAGGTGTACACAAATAGTGTAGTTGGTGGAGGTTCGTTTTTCACAGGTCCACAAATGAGATTTAAGCTCAACAAAAGAGAGGCTTGGTCTGTCAAAAGCTGTGCACAAAAAAAAGGTCATTATGATTCACCCTCTCAATTGCAACATTCTTCTTTAACCCTTTCATTACTCTATTTATTCTGAGATGCTCTGTGTTTCCTTCAATTACTTTAAATATAACAAAGAATTTAGTAAAATAACTTAGTTATCATTCAGCTAGTGTTAGGAACATAAATTGTGACTAAGGTTTGGTGGAAGACTTTAATTTAAAACTTATGAAAACAAGTAATGTATACTCAGGGCCAGAGCCGGTTTCAGCCGGGTTGGTAATGAAAGGGTTAAATCTCTCTTGAGACTGGCATGTGTCATCCTAGCCTCCTCAAAAGCTCTCACTCCACTCCACATTTTTGTTCGCCATCCAGCTCGACCTGAAGCAAGAGTTTCCATAGCCTTTGGATTCATTCCAAGTGACTTCATAATAGTCCTTATGCCATCTTTAAACCTCTTTTAAGGTTTACACCGATTGCATTTCCTCTCTGCAAGCTCACCATTAAACCAGGTGTTTGGGCATGCATCCATCTGCCATTCAAACAATATGGCCAGACCATCTCACTTAATTTTTCAGAATCATTGATTTAATTGAAGTGATGCTTACAGACAAAAAGATATCAATGTCTAGAGTGAAAAAGCTCCATCTGATGTTTAAAATGTGGTGAAGGCATTTTTGATGGAATCATTCTAACAATTTGAAATGTCTATCATAATGCATCCATGTTTCAGGAGAATACAACAGGGACAATAAGTCAAATGATTTGTAAAGAGCCAATTTTGTGTTGTTATTTATATGTGATTGGTGCCAAATGTGTGACTCCAAGCCATCAAATGCTTGTGCTGCCCTTTGAATTTGCAGATGTATTTCTGTGTCTAGATCTCCGTCACTTTGTATAGAGCTTCTGAGGTTGATGAAAGAATCAACAATCTTAAGTAACTTACCCTTAATGAAAATTTTGGGTGAATTGCAAACAGTACCACATGCAGGTTGATACATTACAACTGTTTTTTTCAAGTTGATGGTCAAGCCAAAATCATCACAAGCTGAGTCAAATGCAAATACAAGAGACTGCAGGCCCATTTCACAATGACTGACTAGATTTCAATCGTCAGTGTATAAGAGTTCCCTAATGAATGTAATAAAACCTTTGTTTCAAATTTCCTTCTGGTCAAATTAAAAACATTCCCTGTTGTTCGATATTTTATGTAAATACCCTCCTCAGAGTTTTGAAAAGCGTGTGACAGCACAGCAGAGAAGTATATAGCAAAGAGGCCGGGTGCATCAAGGTATCTTTGCTTTACTCCATTTTCCACTGCAAAAGATTCAGAGAGCCTACCACCAAAACTCTAGCCTTCATATCTTAATGCTAAGCCCTGATCATGTTTACAAATTTTTCTGGGCAACCTATCTCCCTGAAAATTAGCCACAGAGCATTTTGATTAACTGTGTTGAATGCCTTGCTTAAATCAACAAAGCAATGGTATACAATAAGATTCCATTCAATGCACTTTTCCTGCAATTGTCTGATAGTAAAGATACAATCAGCTGTGCCCCTGGAGGAGTGAAAACCACATTAAGATGCAGACACTATATTTGGAACTATGAAGGTATCTAAATATTCTAACAGAATGCGGGCAAGTACCTTTCTAACTATAGACAAAAGCGAAATCCTACAAAAATTACCACACAGATCCTTTGCCCGGATCAAACATTTTGTCACCCCCATATTTCAAGACCTCTGCCTAGATTCCACCAAACCCTGGAGACTTAATGTTATTCAGCTTATTCACGATTAAATAAATGTCATTTAGTGTTGGTTCAAATGCCATCTCTTCTATTACTGGAATGTGTTCGATTTTTTTCTATCATTGTCATGTCAACGGATGTTGGTCTATTCACAAGTGCAGAAAAATGTTCTACCCAACACTTATGGTGTCAGTCAAAAGCAAATATCCTCTTGTTGTTATCACTGCAGCTATTGTAGAAAATTTTGGGCCATATACCTCCTTAATATATGAGTACAAATCCTTGGCATCGTTTCTATCAGCTGCTTCTTGCACCCTTTTTACTCTGTCATGCCACCATTCCTGATTAATTTTACTTAGAACAGTCTAATATGTGTAAGCATACAATAGGCTTCTTTCAGTTTCTTATTTCTTTACTGCCCACAAACGGCTGCACACAGAGGGGACAAACAAGGACAGACAAACAAATTAAGTCGATTATATCGACCCCAGTGCATAATGGGTACTTATTTAATTGACCCCAAAAGGATGAAAGGCAAAGTCGACCTCGGCGGAATTTGAACTCAGAACATAACGGCAGATGAAATACCACTAAGCATTTCGCCTGGTGTGCTAACATTTCTGCTTGGTTGCTGCCTGTTTCTGTCTACCAATTACACTCAGAAGGCTTTAGTTGACCTGAGACTATAATAGAAGACACTGGCCCAAGGTGCCATGCAGTGGGACTGAACCCATAACCATGTAGTTGGGAAACACGCTACTTACCACACAGCCACACCTGCACCTATATATGATGATATATATATATATATATATATATATCACGTGATCACGTGACCAACCAGACCATCAGACGTTGTTACACATCGCTGGTCACAACGCATTCGCATTGTTTTAGCCTTCGAATGATGCCACCCCGCTGGCTAAGCGAGCAGGCCAACAGAAGAAAGAGTGGGAGAAAGAGTGCTGAAAGAGTACAGCAGGGATCCCCACCCCCTGCCACAGCCTCATGGAGCTTTTAGGTGTTTTCGCTCAATAAACACTCACAACGCCCGGTCTGGGAATCGAAACCGCGATCCTACGACCGCGAGTCCGCTGCCCTAACCACTGGGCCAATGCGCCTCCACACACACACCAAACACACATATACATATGTATATATATACTCTTTTACTTGTTTCAGTCATTTGACTGCGGCCATGCTGGAGCACCGCCTTTAGTCGAGCAAATCGACCCCGGGACTTATTCTTTGTAAGCCCAGTACTTATTCTATCGGTCTCTTTTTGCCGAACCGCTAAGTGATGGGGACGTAAACACACCAGCATCGGTTGTCAAGCAATGCTAGGGGGACAAACACACAAACACACACACATACACATATATATATACATATATACGACAGGCTTCTTTCAGTTTCCATCTACCAAATCCACTCACAAGGCATTGGTTGGCCCGGGGCTATAGTAGACACTTGCCCAAGATGCCACACAGTGGGACCGAACCCGGAACCATGTGGTAGGTTAGCAAGCTACTTACCACACAGCCACTCCTGCGCCTATATTATATATATATATATATATTATATATATATATATATACATATATATATATATATATATAATATATATATATATATATGTATATAGGGAAAGTTTACGAAAAAAAACAAAAGATGAAGACAGATGGTATACAAAACAAACAGATGTATTAGTATAACACTCAGGAATAGAAAACGTCTTTTACGTTTCGAACCTATGCTCTTCTACAGAAAGGGACAGAAAAAGCAAGGAGAGAAACAAGGAGAGAAAAAAAATGTGTGTAGTAATGATCTATCATGGCAATATATATATAATATATATATATGTATATATATATATATATATAATATATATATATATTATATATATATATATATATATACATATATGTATATATATATAATATATATATATATATATAATATATATATATATATATATATATATATATATATATATATATATATATATATATACATATATGTATATATATATATATATCATCATCATTGTTTAACGTCCGTTCTCCATGCTAGCGTGGGTTGGACGGTTCAACTGGGGATCTGGGAAGCCAGAAGGCTGCACCAGGCTCCAGTCTTATCTGGCAATGTTTCTACAGCTGGATGCCCTTCCTAACGCCAACCACTCCGTGAGTGTAGTGGGTGCTTTTTACGTGCCACCTGCACAGGTGCCAGGCGAGGCTGGCAACGGCCACGGTCGGATTGGTGCATTTTACGTGCCACCGGCACAGAAGCCAGTCGAGGCGGCACTGGCATCGGCCACGAGTCGGATAGTGCTTTTTATGTACCACCAGTCTAGGGGTCTTGGCTGGTTCAATTCGATTTCGATTTCGATTTCGCTTGCCCCAACATGTCTTCACAAGCAAAGGGGGTTGGCATGGGTGCCTGACTTCGGATGAGGTTCTATATCGACTTCGCTTGCCTCAACAGGTCTTTGTGTCCAAGGGAGGAAAGGCATGCATAAGTGGGCTGGGCTCACTTGTCCTGCCTGGTCTTCTCACGTACAGCATATTTCCAAAGGTCTCGGTCGCTGGTCATTTCCTCAGTGAGGCCTAAAGTTCGAAGGTCGTGCTTCACCACCTCGTCCCAGGTTTTCCTGGGTCTGCTAGGGATTGGCACTTTCTCACACACCTATCTTCATCCATTCTCGCCACATGACCATACCAGCACAATCGTCTTTCTCATTTAATATCCATGTCCCATGCTGGCATGAGTTGGACAGTTCAACAAGGATCCAATAAGTCAAGGACTACATCATACTCCAGTGTCTGTTCTGGCAAGGTTTCTGTGGCTTGGATGGATGCCATTCCTAATGCCAACCCCTTTGCAGAATGTACTGGGTGCTTTTTTCCATGACACCAACACTACTAGGATCACCATGTAGCACTTAAATCAACAAACCCAGGTGGGGGGAGGGAGTTGCCTCTGTATGGTTAGATGGTGTTAAGGTATGAGGAAAGAGGTTGGGGTTGTGTAGGATCTTGTTGTAGTAGGAGAACTACAGGGATACTCACATGTAGGAAATTGAATTAAAGGTATCTCCATGGAGATAGACAATGGTGATGAGGGGTTCAGATGTCCCCTCAGAAAGCAAGAGCAATAGTGACTGGGGGGAGTGGGGTTTGCAAGAGTGTAGGAGAAGGAAATAGGGGAAGTAGGAATGTGAAATGAGGGATGGGCTGCACGAGTTGGGGAAGCTACAGGGATACAAGCAGTGCGGTAGTAATGATGCCTTTGATGGGGTTTAGGAGATGGAGAGAAAGAGTGAGAGAGAGAGAATGTGTTTGGGTAGGCCATAGGAGCGGAGTAGTGAGAGGGATAAAACAGGGGTAATGCATGAGAAGAGGCAATTTGGGGAGGGGAAAAGCAACTGTAACATGTGGGTGTGAAGAACAATATCTATAGATAAAAAATGGCTAACAAATGGGTATGTTCTTGGTAGCAAGAGAGAAAATGGTATAGGGATGGTGGGTGGAAGGGAAGGGCAATATAAAGGTAAGGATTGATTGATTGGGGTGATCACACACACACACACACACGCACACATATATATAGAAAAAGGTATATATCAAATATATACACATATGCACACATGCCCATTTGTATGCATGTGTATATATATGTCTATGTGTGTATATGTATGTGGAGTGGCTGTGTGGTAAGTAGCTTGCTTACGAACCACATGGTTCCAGGTTCAGTCCCATTGCATGGTATCTTGGGCAAGTGTCTTTTACTGTAGCCTTGGGCTGACAAAGCCTTGTAAGTGGATTTGGTAGATGGAAACTGAAAGAAGTCCATCGTATATATATATATATATGTGTGTGTGTGTGTGTGTGTGTGTGTGTGTGTGTGTGTGTGTGTTTGTTTGTGTCTCTGTCACCCCACCATCGCTTGATAGCCGATGCTGGTGTGTTTACGTCCCCGTAACTTAGTAGTTCAGCAAAAAGGGACTGATAGGATATATACTAGGCTTACAAAGAATAAGTCCTGGGATTGATTTGCTTGACTAACGGCAATGCTCCAGCATGGCTGCAGACAAATGACTGAAACAAATAACAGAATAAAAGAATATATATATATATATATAATATATAAATACATACACACACACACAATATATCCCCACCCTGAACCAGTTTCATTCACCGTTATCTTTGCCTTTCCTACTGACCTCCACCAATCACCTCCTTTCTGTGCTGTTCTCCATCATTAACATCTTGCTTACTTGCTATCACCTGCAATGCCCTCAAATATCCACTCCACCCCCCCCCCAGCAACCCCTGAGACTCTCCCTGTTTTTCTCCATCATTTGTTACAGTCACCACTGTTCTGCCTTCTTACCCAGTCCAAACCTCTGTATCACCTCACTAATTAGCCCCATCCTTATCAACTCTCTACAGCATATCCTGATATATTCTTTCTTGCCACCATCTCTCTCCCTATCACTTCCCATTTTGTCTGCCAGGACCATAAGATTGACTGACAAGTCTTATGTCTCTTAGTACAACATTCTACTCCCCTAAGAGAATACACCAATAAAACCATAAAGGAACCTCGTCTTTGGGGTGTCATTTTGGCAATGTTATACATGGGACTACCTAGAAGGACAATCAAATATGAAATCTAAAATTTGAAGGAAAGGGGTAGAGAAAATAATGTTCTTAATATGTATACTGATTATGTGAAGGCGCATGGCTCAGTGGTTGGAGAGTCGAGCTTACAATTGTGAGGTTGTAAGTTCGAATCCCAGACTGAGCTGCGTGTTGTGTTCTTGAGCAAGACACTTTATTTCACGTTGCTCCAGTTCACTCAGCTGTAGAAATGAATTGCAACATCACAGGTGCCAAACTGTATAGCCATTGCCTTTCCCTTGGATAACACTAGTGGCATGAAGAGGGGAGGCTGGTATGCATGGGCGACTGCTAATGTTCCATAAACAACCTTGCCTGGGAGGGTAACTTTCTAGGTGCAATCCCACAGTCAGTCATGACCGAAGGGGGTCTCAGATTACGTGAAGCTTCAAGATTGCATATAGACAATGCCTGTCTTTGGAATGTGAGGGAGGAATGTAAATTGTGACTGTGATTAAAACAGCTAGAAAAATCACCCATCAGAGAACTGAAAGGAAAAAGTAAGAAATTTGACTAAAATGTGGAGTAGACCAGAACTGATGGCTTGACAGCCATCATGCTGATGACCACTGTTGTGCCAGAAACACATCTCCATGATTGTTCTCTTATTTACAGACAATAAGCTTGTCCTTTTCCTTAATGATATGGTCATATTGAAAAAACAGATTTAATCTTAAGATTATCTCCCCTTCTTGAGTGGAGCTGTCCTTAATTGCCAATTTGGTTGTGTTATGATACATCCTCTAAAGGTGAAAATAATTTTAATATATCAGTAATTTATGTTGTATGGTATTTGACATACCTTTATTTGCCTGTGTTATTCAAATGCATGTCACTGGCCACTTTGAGTTATTTCTCTTAGCTTGTTTTTGTTTAAATTATGCAAATTTTCTAGGCCATAAATATGTTCTATTCCTTTATATGTAAGTCTAAGTCTTTTGACTACTGGAGACAATCCCACAGTGCAGCACCATGCGAAAGTGTTTTCACCTATAGTCCCAGGCTGACCAATGTAAGTGAATTTAGTAGACAGAAACTGTGTGGAAGCCCATCATATATGTGTGTGGGTGGGTGTAGGTGTGTGCATATTTGTGTTTTTGTGCTTGTGTGTGTGTGTTCGTGTCTTAGTGTTTGTGTCCCCACATCACTTGACAATTGGTGTTGGTTTGTTTATATTCCCAGTTGCCAATAGAATAAGTACAAGCCTTAAAAAGTAAATGCTGGGGTTGATTTGCTTGACTTAAACCCTTCAAGGCAGTGCCCCAGCATGGTCACAGCCCAATGACATAAACATGTAAAAGACAAAAGACCTTTCACAAACTTTCCCAAGGTACAGCCCTCATGGCTAAGTTTTCCCCTCAGAAGTTTCAAATTTCAAATCCATTAGAATTGAAACCATTTTGCTACTTCAATCTGAATTGAACTTCCGTTGGAGATGCCCCTGCAATAACCATGTCCAACATCAGAACCCCTTAACTAAGTTGCATAACTCTGAACCTAAACTATATTTTATTTCTTCAATTAGAACTTCCTTATCAGATTGCTGTGTTGTACTACATAAATGAATATAGATATATCAAATACCATATAACATAAATTCCTGATATATTTGGTGCTGGTACCAGGTAAAAAACTGTGGTTAAGGTGCTACAAAAAAGGTACCCAGTACATTCTGTAGAGTGTTTGGCAATATGAAGAGCATCCAGCTGTAGAAGCCTTGTCAAAACAGGCTATGGAACCTGTTTTGGGTCCTGGCCTTGCCAGCTCCTGTCAAGCTGTCCAATCCATGCCAGCATGGAAAACAGATATTAAATGATGATGATGATAATCTCTGCCTCTAGAAGATGTATCATAATTACCAAATGGCAATTATGACCAGCATTCAGGTTACTCTATCAAATGTGATGCTTATTTATTCACATTGTAGCCTTGAGATTTCAATGATGTGATTGTTTATTTTTAGACAGACATTGTAGGGTAGGTGTGAGAAGCTGGATACAGTCAGTTTGAACACAAAAGAGGTAGAATATTTCTGCCATATATGGCTGGGTGAAATGCATTACCTTTCGAATATTGGAATTGAGAACAAGAAGCCATTTGTCAGGTACAAGTGACTCAAAAATGAATGGGACACACCATGGCATGTTTCAATAGACCAGGATGGATAGTTTTGAGAGAAATATTGAAGAGTTTTGGTAAGGATAGAAGCGAGTGAGATTCTGAAATATTAGTGGAGATCCCCTTCATAAGAGACCAACAAATTTTACTACAATTTTGTCAGTGTGAAAGTTTGTAGGTTTGTAGTGATGGTGAATCTATTGCCCATGCTGGAGATGTAAACTTTGACAATGTTCACAGAAGATTTCATAGTTAAAAGCTTCAGGGGAAATGTCATTGCAGTTGAGGTTATTGTAGTGGCATCACACATTCTGGGTATGCTAAATGAGAGCTGTTCAATCACCAAAGATGGCAAATTTTCTTTTTACAATTTCATTGTTCTTGCAGTGTCATACAGTAATCTGGTTGCCATTTGTTTTCAACTCCATATGTGTGACCTATAACAGTACTGCCTGATTGGCATGTAAAACGCACCATTCGAGCATGGTTGCTGCCAGTGCCGCTTGACTGGTCCCGGGCCGGTGGCACGTAAAAAGCACCTTTCAAGTGTGGTCTATGCCAGTGCCTGCTGACTGGTCCTGTGCTAGTGGCATGTAAAAAGCACCATTTGAGCATGGTTGATGCCAGTGGTGGCTGACTGGTCCCATGCTGCTGGCACATAAAAAGCACCATTCAAGCATGACCAATGTCAGTACTGCCTGACTGGCCCTTGTGCTGGCAGCACATAAAAAGCACCCCACTACACTCTTGGAGTGGTTGGCATTAGGAAGGGCATCCAGCTGTAGAAACATTGCCAGATTGCACTGGAGCTGGTGCAGCCTTCTGGCTTGCCACCTCTCAGTCAAACCGTCCAACCCATGCCAGCATGGAAAGTGGACGTTAAATGACGATGAAGAATAATACACCTTGAAAAACAAAGATTAAGTCACACTGAAGTTGTATCATAAAATGGTAAAGAAGATAAGTAAGTAACTGCCTTGCACAGTTCAGAGGATTCTTTGTATTCTTGATGCTTCTGTGTTTATGCTTACCAAGTTCTGAACATCTTGTTTGCATGCACTTGATTACACAGGTCACACGGGTTTATCGGATGTGATGAAGGCAATGTGGTAAAATATAATTTTCTATAAATTTCTTTACCAAACAATGCATGGTACTCAGGTTAGAGTGATATTGAATAGAACACAGCTGTCCTTGAGAGAATATATTGATTCTAAACATGTGCAGAAGAATTTTTACAAGAAAATCAAATACTCTTTGCAAGGAACAGGGAGCAGTGTCAAATACTTTGTCTTATAACCATGGTTACCATTAAGTTTACAGAGCGAAACTTGCTTCAAAATCTTCATATTCGTTCTAAATGAATTTCACAATGATGGAAAGAATTTTAGAGTGGTTAATAGGCATTAGAGATCATCGCCGTCGTTGTAGTCGTCCTCCTCCTCCTCATCATCATCATCATTTAATGTCCGTGTTCGATGCTGGCATGGGTTGGACAGTTTGACAGGATCTGATACACCCAAGGGCTGCATTATGCCCCAGTGTCTGCCTCAGCTTATTTTCCACAGCTTGATGTTTAAATTTACATTTTGATGGCTCATATAATTACTATAACCCTGAACTAATCTATGTAACTGGACTTTTGGAGAGAATAGACCCAGTTTCTCTGAGAAGAGCAATACAGATCAATCTAGAAATAGAATAAAGAATGAAAAGAACAGGGTATAATGATATGGAGACAGAGCCCATAAGAACCATCTTCATCCCTCAGATCAAATGTAACAAACTTTCTCATAACCCATAGCAAAGCAAAGTAAACGTTCTTCAGGTTATTACATCAACTGTTTTAATGTAAAAACAAATAAATTAACAAAACCTTCACACTCCAAATATAATTTATCAGAAGTCTTTTTGGGTATCAGTGTTTAACACATAAGTAAGGAACTGGTTTGATTTATTTCTTTTTATAACAATCCTATCTGATTTCTAATGCTATCCTCATTTTCCGTCTTTTTTTTTTTTTTTGTCATTCTTTCGGTAAAAGTCTATGACGTCATGAGTGAGTGTGTGACATTGTCTTTCATCTGCTCGACAGAGCTGATCAAACACTCGCACGCACACACGTACTCATGAGTGACGTCATGTACTAATACCGAAACATTGTTTAGTTATTTGCATAGTCAAATAATTAAACAATGCTAGTTAGCATCAAACATCGTCAGTACAGCTAATGTATCCGTACCTCTACAGAAAGACCTCTAGAGAATAAAGAACAAAGATTTTCTTTCTAGAACTTGGTGGGGAAAATCACAAAAGAAAACAAAACAAAATTTTTAAAAAGCGAAGAAAAAAATCGATAGCACCCGGTTTCACACCCGGAAATTGAACGGAAGTGTCCAGTGCTTGCAATTACTGAGCCTCGTTTTGAATGATATCGCTGGAACAGGTGTCGTCTGCCTCAGTCAGTCACACGTCGACAGTTTGTGGAAATATATCAGAGTTGGCGAATGATCAACATCACCTGACCTCCATGTTCGTGCCTGGCTTTTTATTATTATCATTACAACGATAAAGCATATATATATATATATATACATGTGCATATATGTGCGATCTTTAGGTGAGTTAATCTTCCCCCTTCGAATCGTCTGTCTGTGTTCTATTTCAGGTGATGACTATTGTTTAGCGATGCATTTCAAGAAATAATATAGCTTGGCTATAAATATGTATTTGTCATTGATTTCGTATGTAAATAGAGACTCTCCGAATTTTCTAAAGGAGAGAAAAAGGGAGAGACTCGAAGGAACGAGATGGTGTAACGATTGTGTCAGACATGAGGTGAGGTAATGGAAGGGCTACAACTCAGAACCAAATCCGGGAGCAGCGCTCACCCTCTGGTCTGCAGCGCTCACCTTCTCCATAAATTCAACATGGTTTGTATTAAAGATCGTGTATGTTAATAGAAAAAGAAATAAGAGATCGTGATGCCTATAAGCTTCTAAAGAGCATTAATACTCTACTTGAAGTGACAAGGATTTCAACATGGAATCGAAGACGTCTCGCCGATTAGGCTCCCCAAATCTCTTCCTTATGGAACTTGTAACTTTTCTCGACTGGTTATTTTTCACTAAACATTATAATTTATCTTTAAAAACGTGTATATATATATATTTATGAACGAGTTTACACAATATATTACTGGTACCTATGTTTATTAACTCCGTCTGTTATTTAGCCCCAGGTCAGCTCTGCATGTAGACCTATGATCAAAAGCATTCTACTATTAAATATCCTCCCTTTTTGCACCCAAACTATCTCAGACTGCATTATGCAACACATCCTCCCGCCCTTTTTGTAAGTTTTTTAAAGGGTGTGATTTCAAAATTTGCTGCTATTTCTAGTAGGTCAAACGACTATGTGGAGGTCCCCTCGGCCCAGCTGTTGTTCACCTGCATTACTCATACTTGTTAAATATGAATTGCTGGTATATTAGTAATTACATGTCTAGCCCCAGTTTTATCCGGCAAAGTAAATGAGTGGTTGTGGCTTTCATGTATTTTCTTATGGAATAAATGAAACATTTCCAAATGAGAATCAACAGTCATGAAGATCTTAATGCCTAGCCAGGCACTCACTGCACGCCTCTGTGTGGGTGTGTCTGTCTATCTATCTATCTATCTATCTATCTATCTATCTATCTATCTATCTATCTATCTATCTATCTATCTATCTATCTATCTATCTGTCTGTCTGTCTGTCTGTCTATACATACATACATATATGCATGCATACATATGTATACACGTGTATGTATGCATGCATGTATGTATGTATGTATGTATGTATGCATGTATGTATGCATGTATGTATGTATGTATGTATGTATGTATGTATGTATGTATGTGTGTATGTACGAGGGGTGCTGACAAGTTTCTGGCTTTCAGTAAAAGAATATACAGGAAGATCAGTTAATTATGATTCTATTCAACATATTCCCCTCTCAGATTCACACACTTTCTGTAACGGTCCTTCAGTTTTTCTAAACCCTGTAAAAGAACTCAGAAGGTTGGGCCTCCAACCAGGCCTTTCGCGACACCCTTAAAGCCTGGAACTTTTCAGTGTTTCCTCATGTGTGTGTGTGTGTGTGTGTATGTATGTATGTATGTATGTATGTATGTATGTATGTATGTATGTATGTATGTATGTATGTAAGTAATGTATGTATGTATGTATGTGTGCAGGAATGACATGGCATGTATGTCTTTGACGACGTGTTTGATCGAGGGTGATTTTCAGTTTTAAATTGGGAAATAAGACATTAAATAAATGACCCCTTCTGCCCACCCCGAAACAGACTGGGTGGTCACGTTGGAACGAGTTTGATTATGGAAAAACTCGGTTAAGGTTTACCCAAAGTTAAACAACACAAATGCAAATAAACGTGATGGTAGAAGTTTAAAATAGAAAACTTGATAGACATAATATGTAAGTAGCATAAAATATATTAACGGGTGCCAACTAGAAGATTCGGAGAATAATTTTTTGAAATTTTGGCACGAGGCCGGCAATTTTAAGGGTGAGGAGTAGTTAGTCCATGACATTGACCCCTGTACTTGATTGGTACTTAATTTTATTTATTCTGCAAGGACGAAAGTTGACCTCGGTCGTATTTGAACTCAGCGCACGGAACCGGAAGAAATGCCGCAAAGCCTTTGAACGATGTGGAAACGCATCTGCCATTTCGAAACCCTTCTTCGGAGAATAATTGTTTCTCATTTTGAGGGAAGGGTCAGTCGATTACATCAGATTTATTTCGTTGGCCCTGGTGGGACGACGAAAGGCAAAGCTGACTTGGGTAGGATTTGAACTCAAACCGTAAAGAGCCGTAACACATACCGCCGTTCTAATGATTTCTTACAGAGACATAAGGGCAGAAATTTGGGGTAATGGGATTGTATCGATCTCAGTGGGAATGAATGGCAAAATTGATTGCGACGGGATTTGAACTCAAAATGTCAAGAGACGTAACTAAATCCCACATGACATCGAATCCGCTACTCTAGTAATTCTGCGATATTATCTGTTTAAAAAACACATTAATAATAAACTGGCCAGTTTCAATGCAGAAGAAGCACCTTATAGATTTTCACACTGCTAACTTCCAGTTGCCATGGTTACTACAACGATAGCGATAGTTGCATAAGAACTCGCAGACAGCTTCTGCTAGTAAGGCTGCTTCCGACATGTGGCATTAATTTTTCCTAAATCGATCTTATTTAGTTGTGGTCACGGCAATTATATATTTTAACTTTCAGACTGAATCTCTGTCCTGTGTTGTTTCAAGCACAGTTCGGTCTTCTTTCAAGCACCGTCATTGATTTTGAAGTTTACCTCACTCTTCAGCGGGATGTTCTAAATATTCACCACTCTCTTACAAAACGAATATTTTCCAACATTCAGTCGCACTTGTTACCTCTTCTCATTTTCCTCTGATTTACAAACAAATCTTTACAAGCCTTTGTCATATATTCCATTCGAGGTGATTTTAAAAACCTCTATCATATACACCCGTGTGGTCTTCTTTAAGTCAAAGATGGGTGAAAATAGATTAGTAAGTCTTGTTATTAAAGCGCCTCCCCCTATTGGGAGTTTTAATTGTTACTTATATTTCGTTGTTCACGGACTTTTTTCAAACGGACAAAACCCTTTGTAACTTTCGTCCTGTGTTTTGTCCCTTTATGTTTTAATTGATTTTTGTCAGCCCTTGTGGCCAATAAACGAACGAATTATTATAAACAATTCTATAGGCACAAGACCCGAAATATTTGGCGAGGTTTGGGAAGCGAGTAGTCAATTATACGCTTGACTGATACTTATTTTATCGACCTCGAAAGGAAAAAAGGCAAGGTCGACATCGGCATAATTTGAACTTAGAACGTAACATCGGAATAAATGCCGCTAAATATTTTGACCGGCGTGCTAAGCTCGCCGAAATAACGCACCATCGACAACGAGGAGCCTCTGCGCCGTGGATCAACATGCTAGAAATAACAGCATCCAAATCGCCCTCATCACACAATCGTCAGGGAGAGGAGAGAGAGAGAGAGAGAGAGAGAGAGAGAGAGAGAGGCACATAAGATAATGTTGTCCTGGACATTAGCGATAAAAATGAATAGCGAGATTGAAATACTTTTGATCAGTTTTTGCTAAATCAGGGCTGACCTCGGGCGATCTTTCGTCTCTAGTAGACCTTTCCGTCGATTTCTGTAAAAAAAATTTTTTTTTACATATGGGCTTGCGGGAACTTTTGAAGTAATGAGAGCGAAAGAGACTAAGAGAAAGCGATTGTATGACGAGGGAAGTTCTTTTGAAGTTACCGAAGCATTGATGTACATGTGTGTGTGTGTTTTTTTTTTGATGGGGTGTGGGAGACACAAAGTATGTTGTGTAAGTGAAGTGCTTCTGTTAGTGTGTGTGAAGAGACAGAGAGAGTCTATGCACAGTAACTTCACAAGAACTTCCCTCGTCATACAATCGCTTTCTCTTAGTCTCTTTCGCTCTCATTACTTCAAAAGTTCCCGCAAGCCCATATGTAAAAAAAAAAAAATTTTTTACGGAAATCGACGGAAAGGTCTACTAGAGACGAAAGATCGCCCTGACCTCGAAATAGGAATACTATCAAGGCAGGAAAAAGACTAGAAATTTCAATAATGACGACATTTATTGATCAAGATGGTTGACACTTTTAACTCTCAATATCCACTCTATAGTTTAACGGTTTACTAATTCGATTCGCGAGTAAAGAAATAACGTGTTTACCAGGATTGTTTGCAAAGCACACACTAAGCGCACCCACTGCGCATTTTTTGACTTAACATGTACGTTCGCGCGCGTGTATGTATGTATGTATGTATGTATGTATGTATGTATGTATGTATGTATGTATGTATGTATGTGTGTATGTGTGTGTGTGTGTGTGTGCGTGTGTGCGTGCGTGCGTGCGTGCGTGTGTATGTATGTATGTATGCATGCATGCATGCATACATGTAGGCGTGTATGTATGTATGTATGTATGCATGCGTGTATGTGTGTACGTATGTATCTATGCATGCATGCATACATGTAGGCATCTGTATGTATGTATGTATGTATGTATGTATGTATGTATGTATGTATGTATGTATGCATGCGTGTATGTATGTATGTATGCATGCATGCATACATGTAGGCATCTGTATGTATGTATGCATGCATGCATGCATGTATGCATGCATGCATGCATGTATGTATGTACGTATGTATGTATGCATGCATACATGTGGGCATCTGTATGTATGTAGGCATGTGTATGTAGGTATGTATGCATGCATGTAAGCGTGTGTACGTATGTATGTATGCATGCATGTATGTATGTAGGCATGTGTATGTAGGTTTGATGCATGTAAGCGTGTGTACTTACGTACGTATGTGTGTATGTATGTATGTATGTATAAATAAGGGTATGCGTTAATTTCACGAGCAGGCTATTCTATTGATTGGGTCAAATGGAATCCTCGCCGTCGTAACCGACGAAGAACCATCTATGTATGTATACGCATCTGTTTATGTATGTCTATATAATTTATACACCGTACACATATATATGACACTGTTGCATTCCAGTATCACTGACTTAATATTTTTTTCATATTTTCATGATTTTCTTGCAGTTGTTTGGGACAGCAACGTTCCATCATCCATCATCAGTATTTCTTTTGACCTTCATATCCCATCTTCAGGATGGAGTGAAGTTTCTAAGCAGGCCTGATTTTACCACCAGAATTTTAATTTTAATTATTAATTTTACACAGTCGTGGGCTGTTCAATTTCGATTGCGTGTGGTGTATATTATGGTTATCTTCGCATTTGTTTTAGTATTGAGTTGTGACGTGAATATTGTTTTTATTTATTGTGGAGGCGCAATGGCCAAGTGGTTAGGGCAGCGGACTCGCGGTCATAGGATCGCGGTTTCGATTCCCAGACCGGGCGAAAACACCTAAAAGCTCCACGAGGCTCCGGCAGGGGATGGTGGTGATCCCTGCTGTACTCTTTCACCACAACTTCTCTCACTCTTACTTCCTGTTTCTGTTGTACCTGTATTTCAAGGGGCCGGCCGGCCTTGTCACTCTCTGTGTCATGCTGAATATCCCCGAGAACTACGTTAAGGGTGCACGTGTCTGTGGAGTGCTCAGCCACTTACACGTTAATTTCACAAGCAGGCTGTTCCGTTGATTCGGATCAACCGGAACCCTCATCGTCGTTACATTTCCGAAGATCCCAGAACTACGAGCAGCGTTGCTGGGGTCATTTCCTCTCTCAACAAACCATCTGCTACTTTTGCACCGTCAAAGAAGAGTGGAATAAGACAGCCGTTACTCAAAAAGCGAGTAAGGATTAGTGATGTCCGAGGGTAAAAGAATGCCATAATAATATATAACCCTTGCTAGCATGGAAAAACAGATGTAAAACAAACAAATGATTAGACACACATGCACACACATATATATGTACACACACACACACATATATATATACATATGTATATATAAATACGTGTGTGTTTGTGTGTATATATATATATATATATATATATGTGTGTATGTGTGTGTATTTGCATATATATATATATCATCATCATCATTGTTATTGTTTAACGTCTGATTTCCATGCTGGCATGGGTTGGACGGTTTGTCTGAGGATTAGCAAGCCGAGAGGCTTCACCAGGCTCCAATCTGATCTGGCAAGGTTTCTACAGCTCGATGCCCTTCCTAACACCAACTACTCTGAGAGTGTAGAGGGAGCTTTTTATGTGTCACTGCATCATGTGGCACTGGCTTCAGTCATGACTATGATTCCAGTTGGTTCAACAGGTCTTCTCAAGTACAGCATATTGCCTGACTGATAACTGAAGCGAAGGGGTACTTTTAAACAGGCTAGTTATGCGACACTGGCATCAGCCACGACTATGATCTCACTTGGCTTGCCATATATATATATATATACATGATGCGATATTTATATATATATGAATACATATATATATGTATGTATGTATATATATAAATATATATAAATACATATATATATATATATATATATACACACACATATTTATATATACATATGTGCGTATGGGTGCGCAGATGTATATTTAAGTGTGTGTGTGTGCGAATGTTTAGCTGTCCCTGCCTGTGCTGGTTTATCTATATGCCATTTGATGACAGACATATATATTGTAACTTAGTAAATATATGTAGATATGTTGAAATGTATTCATATGTATATATATGTGTATGTATGTTTTTGTATGGATATGTATATTCATGGTTGGATATATATGTATATGTTTTTCTTATATGTGTGAGTACGCAAATGCATATTTAAATGTGTGAGTGTATATGTTTATGTATATGTGCGGATGTACGTGTGTATGTGTGTGTATAAATGTTGGTATAGTTTTTTTGGGGTTTTTTTTCCCAACAAACCAACCATAAGGAAGACAATGGAAATTTAAATTCAAATCCATAAGCCAATCATAGTTTAGCGCTAGATTCGTATCTATTTCTGAAAGTAATAGTGTATTTCTGTCACATTGGAAATTATAAATTTGAACTCGGAAATACATCTGTGCACCAGTGGATCTTAATGTCGTGTAAATAGAATGCTTTTGTTTCATATTTCGTATGTATATGCAGATATTTAACACTTTGCATGGTATTGTAGTACTATTGTAACTATATTGCTAATAATGGAATCTATATATTGTTTTTCTAGTATTAGCGTTATTAATAATAATACGAATGATGATATTGGTAGCATTAGTGATAATGACAATGATAATGATGCTAACATTAATGACATTTTGGAAATTGTTAAGAATTAATATAATGTACTCTTGACTCTGTATATCTGCATTTGGGTATTAATATGTGTATGTTTTTCTACATTGTAATTATCACAATATTAAGTTGAAAAACTGTAACATTGAATGTGGAACATATGTATGTTTATTGATCTATATTATTTATATTATTTATATCATTATGTATATGTATATTTATATGTATAGGAGTGTGAGTATATGCACTCATATGTATATGTATATGTTTTATTATGGGTATGTACCCACACCTATATAAATGTGTATGTAATCTGATTTGTATCACATAATCTCCGAAGAGGCCTTAGGATATTTTTGTAAATGTCTCATTTATAACTACGAGACATACTTATCTGCATGGCTGAAACAGCT